>NW_005370223.1:7634549-7683060 GCF_000412655.1 Myotis brandtii
TTGTTCTACTGGGTTGTGGCGAGGATTAACTCTATCCCTCTATGTTGACCTGGGGATAAATACCATTTATAAATTAAATCATCTGCTTGAATGTCACATTCAGCAATGTGCACAATTATTCTTTCCTTCAATCATAAAATCTTGGAAGCAAAATTTGATAAGCTAAGGATATCATGTAACTGAATTGATATATTTTTGGAGAACAAACTTTTCTTTACGTTGTTGGGTTTGGTTGTTTATTTGTTCTCCAAATCCTGCAAGCAACAAAATCAGGTTACATTTTAATATTTGTTATATAAGATAATTTCTTTTAATGCTTTCTCAGTTCCAAACTAAAAATAGATTATCAAATGACTTCTGGATGGGAACTTAAATACTTATCTCAAACATTTCTCATCAGCACTAAGGCACTACAAATCTCTTCTTTCTGAAGGATGACAAATAGCTCAATTTCTTTCTGAGCAATTTTTATCACTTTTCTGGGTGTTAAATTTAATATTTTAAAATTATAGGCTACAATGATTCAATCTTGAGCTACATCAAAGGACACTTAGGTTACTTTATTTCCAAAAGTATTTTCTATATTTAGTTTGTGCTTGTTTATATTTGCTAGAGCATATATAAAACCATATATATTGTATTACCAATCTTATAAAAACAAATTTGGATAAATTAGTAGGTAATATTTAGAATACATATTCTGTTTAAAATTTTAATTCTAATAAGTTTTATATTTTATCTATACATAATTTCTTTTAGAATTATTTTTTTAGTGAGAGGAAAGAGGCTGTCAAGGTTACTTATCTCTGCTGTACTTTGTTTCAGAATCTTACAGCATATTCTCAAAATTGCTTTACAACTATGTTCTTACTAGCGGTATTGGGTGTCTATTGCTGTATGACAAATTGGTACAAAGCTAAGATGCTTAAAATAACAAATATCTATCATCTCACAGTTTCTATGAGTCAGAAATTCAGATGCCTCTTAACCAGTTGCCTCTGACTCAGTCCCTCAGAGACTGCAGTCAAGGTGTTAGCTGGGGCTGCGGACTCATCTCAGGGCTTCCCTGGACCAGGATCTGATTCCAAGCTCAGTTAGGTAGTTTGAACCCCAACAGCACAAGATTTAGTCCCTCTTGGGCTGTTGGACTGAGGGTTTCAATTCATCACTGCCTGTTGGCTGGAGACCTTCCTTAATTCTTTGCAATACAGGCCTCTCCAAAGGGAAACACAACATACATCAGAGCAAGGGCTGAGAGAGAGAGAGAGAGAGAGAGAGAGAGAAGACAGAAGCTAGAGTGTTGCTGATTGTTTGTGTGTGGGGTTTTTTGTAACCTAATTTCAATAGTGAAATACCCTAAT
Source organism: Myotis brandtii (assembly GCF_000412655.1). NCBI lineage: Eukaryota > Metazoa > Chordata > Mammalia > Chiroptera > Vespertilionidae > Myotis > Myotis brandtii. Next base: position 7,635,911 of record NW_005370223.1, read on the forward strand.
TTTTATTACATTATACTCAATAGAATTAATTCAGTATGTCCAGACCACACTCAAAGGAAGGGAATGATAGAAGAACATGTATAACATGAGTCAAGAATCATATGGAGCCATTTTAGAGTCTGCCTATCACACTGTTCATAGTAAGAACAGTAAATAGCTATTAATAGAATAAATTAATGATAAGTTTTCTAGGGGCTTCAATTGAAGCATAGATGAGTGATAACCTACCTGGTATAGTACAGCTTTAATGTGGAAGTCAGAAGCCCAGGGTTCTAAAACTAGCTTTATCACCTGTGACCTTGGATGATTTGTGCTTTAAATCTTTCCTGAACCATAATAAGTTCTGAGGAGGTAGAAACACAGCTGAAGTATAGGAGTGAGGTGTAGTAGCCAAGAGCTGAATACTGTGGAACAGAGGGAATCTAAAAGATAATCTCCAAGTTAAATGGAGAGCATTAGCTGGATACTAAAGTCAGGCAAAAACATACTAAGAAAAAAATACTAACCAATAGCTCTGTAGATTTAAAAATCCAATGAGATACACCACATTAACAGAACAACGGATTAAAACTACATGATTATCTCAATAGGTAAAAAGCATTTAACAAAATTTAAAATCTTTTTATGATTAAATAAAACCTCTAAGACAAAAAGTAGGAATACAAGCAAATTACCTTAACATAATCAAGGCCATATATGAAAAGCCCACAGCTAACATCATACTCTATGAAAAACGAAAACATTCTCTCTAATATCAAAAAGACTAGGAGGCCAACTCTTGCCTCTTCTCAATATAGTGTTAGGTGTTAAAGCTAGAGTAATTCAGCAAGAAAAAGAAATGAAAGGCATCCAATTGGAAAACAAGAAGTAAAATCACCATCTCTGTGCATGGATGATATGAATTAAAGATTCCACCATAAAAAAGTTAGAATTAATAAACGAATCCCACAAATTTTGCTGAATACTAATCAACATATAAGAGCAGTTATGTTTCTATACACTAACAATATACAATATAAAAATGAAATTAAGAAAACAATTTCTTTCACAATAGCATCAAAAAGAATAAAATCCTTAGGAATAAACAATGAATGAGGTAGAAACAAACAAACAAACAAAAACTTGTACACTGAAAACTACACAACATAGTTGAAATTGAAGTAAATTCAAATAAGGGGGGAAAGGTCTACTTTACGTATTAGAAGACTTAATATTGCTAAAAATGTCCAAATGTCTACTGATTAAATGCAATCCCTACCAAAATCCCAATGACATTTTCTTTCACAAACAGAAAAAAATCCTAAAATTCATATGGAACCACAAAGACTCTGAATATCCAAAAGATCTTGAGAAAGAAGAACCAAGCCAGAGGCCTGACACTTTCTGACTGCAAAACATACTATAAAATTTCAGTGATCAAAAGAGTATGGTACTTGTACAAAGATAGATACATCCGCCAATGGAACAGAATAGAGAACTCAATAGTACACCTGCACAGATATGGCCAAATGATCTTCAACAAAAGTATCAAGTACACAATGAGGAAAAGATAGCATCTTCAATAAATGGTGTATTTTTTGTTGTTGTTTTCTCCATTTTTATTTATTTTTTATTTTTTCTTGTGACATGAAAATCCCAGAGGTAATGAACACTGAGCCACCAAGAGGATGGATGGGGGCAAGGAGGGGCAGGCAACAAAAGATTTTGGGAGAAAAGCACAGCAGATAATATTTATAAATGTTATTCCACTAAATTTATTTTAAGACAAATGAAAGAGAAAATAGTAAAAAACAAAAAAGTTAAAAAAGGTATAAAATCCTCATCTTCAATGTTTAGTCATCACTTGATAAGGTATTAAATTATTAAGAAATTATTAATATTTAAAGTTAATGAGGTAATTATTAGAAGATTTTAAAATAAAATCATGTATTGATAATATTTTGTTTCATGGAAGTGAAACTGAGGAGTAGTGAATTAGGTAAATGTTGATTTTCATTATAAATTTTATTACTTAGGGTTTTTTTATGAGCATGTAGTACTTAAATGAATTTTAACATTTTGGACAATGGATAAAGCTACTGGAAGTTTCAACAAATCATTATAGAGAGATGCAATCAATCAATCTTATGGAGAACATTGCTCCTTTTTGGGAAAAACAGATGAAGGGTCTTTTACTTTTGCAAAAGGTAGCAAAGCCATAATGGGACTATAGAGTCATGAAAAGTTAGAAGAGTAAAGTTGCCCTCAAAAACAAATAAAGCTATGCTCATTCGGAGATACTTTTTTTCCATGTGAGTAGATGGAGTGCAAAGAGAAGATTTGATGGAAAGAAAAGAGACAAAATTGAAAGATTTGGTCCAAATACAATGGCAGCATGATAGGACTGAGAAAAAAAAACACACAACTGCAGTAAGGACTTCTCCATGATGAACTGGACTTTAGGAACACTAATGACTGGTATCATTTTTCCTTTTTAATTATACTCACTCCGTGTCTGTTGCAAGGCTGTTATATAGGACAACCTTCTGTTGGCAACGCCTAATGGAGAACAAAGAAGAAGTGTATACTCAATCTGAGTTTAGGGCACTGAACAGAAAAGTGGCTCCAATATACTGCTCTTCCCCCTGTGGTTTGCATGGTTCCAGGAAGTGACTAGCAGCAAATTGAACATGCCCATGGTGAAGAGGAGAGAGAGAGAAGCCAAATAACAGGAAAACTAATACATGAAAAGAAAAATGATGTTTTCTTCACTACACTAAATGAAAGAAATCCTTGAAGGTAATGGGTTTGTGGCTATATTCTCAGATTACAGTTGCAAAATTAAAGTTAAGTAGCTAAATTATTTTCTTGATTACCCCATCACCATTCATTTCTCTGGTTAGTTCTACAAAGCAGGATCAAAGTGGCTTCCTTATATGGTCCTTTGTTGATAGAGTGCAGAGTCCTTCGACTTAGACTTTTTTCTTCTTTTGAGTCTCCCATCAATCTGTGGTTTCTGCAAAGCTTTCCACAAGTACTTTTCATGCAGGCCTCCCTTTGGACTTGTCACAATCTCGAGATCTGTTTTCTTTTCCTGAACTTGGCCAGCTCCCCTCGGCTGGGAGTTCCCTCCGGCTTTGGTCTGCTTCTGTTCTTGGGTAGGCTTGGCTTGGATAAATCTCCTTATGGATGTGATTGTCTCTCTCTGACTCAGTGCCCAAACATGAAATTCTATAGTTATTTTATGACAGGAGAACATTTTTCTTAATGTCAGAGATTTCTCTTCCTTTTATTGCATTACTTAATATTTTTAATCGATTCAGCTGCTTCACTGTATCTTCAGGTTATGGTTTCCATCTGATGAGTCGTCTTTCTGTCCTACCTGCTGTATATAGTCCATGTAAAAAGCAGTCTATTGCCAAGATAGCATTTGCTTTAAGGCTCATTCTAATAAAATAATGTAGTTGTCAACAGATAGGATAACTTCAGTTTGATGAAAAGGATAATTTTGGAGAAAAATAACTTGAAAGATGTTGAATTAAGAAACCGTGATTTAAGTCATGGTTCCGGGTTTGTGTGTTTGTTTGCTTGTTTTTTAATCCTCACCCTAGGATATTTTTCCATTGATTTTTTAGAGTGGAAGAGGGAGGGAATGACAGAGAGAACATCCATGTGATAGAAACAGATTGATTGGTTGCCTTCTACATGCGCCCCAACGAGGGCCCAGGCTGGGATGGAGCCTGCAACCAAGGTACGTGCCCTTGACCTAAATGAAACCCCGGAGACTCTTTGGTCTATCCCTTGAGCCAAATCGGCAAGGGCCATGGTTCCCTTTCTGATATAATGTGATATTGAACAAAATCTGACTTATATTGCCTAATTATCTGAGATTTAATTTTATGTTTGAAATGTTTTGTTTCATTCAGAAAAGAATTTTCATTTTTACTAGTATATATTTTGTAGAATACAATATATAGTATATATTATATATTTGAAAAATTTACATAGTTATGTATCTAATGCATAGTTGAGGATTTCTGTAAATATATATTTGAAATGTATTTGTAGAGTTTGTTTAATTATTATTATAATTGTTATAAATATCTCAGCAACTGATTTTCTTAGTTTCTATACTTGACTTTGAACCATGGAGCATAACTTTTTAAGTGTGATATAAGTGATATAAAACATGAGCTACACATATCTTATACTACTTGATTTTGATACAGCCCAACTAGTTATATGATTCCTTAATTAATTCTATATTATATTTACCTTCCCTACCAGTTTATCTCTCTTTGCTATTTAGCCAACAACAGTTTTGTGGTAGTATGTGGATATCCATAAATTTGGACTTAAAGTCCAGGGAAGGATTCCAGTAAATTTATGGAATATTAAACAAGCATGTTTATCTCTGACTCCTCCATAGCCCACTACAATGATCTTCCACCTTCAAGGACCGAGGGGAAAGAAGAAGTGATGAAAGCACATGAACGGTGATAACCAAATTCTCAGTGATATAAAGCAGATGGGTGAGTGATAACTGGCTCTGGAAACCAGAGATGCTGAAACCTAAGTGCCTTGACAAGACGCAAGCCAATCAGGGCAGAACTGTGGAAAAGCTGAGGAAATCGGAGGCAAGTGTTCCTCTGAAGGTAGATAGTGTGAGGTAGGTCAGAAATGTAAGAAGTAGTTTAGAAATACATATATATATAGGGAGAGATAGAAACAACAATGATGAAAGAGAATCATTGATCGGCTGCTTCCTGCACACCCCACACTGGGGATCTAGCCCGAAACCCAGGCATATGCCCTGACTGGGAATCAGGAATCGAACCACTACCTCCTAGTTCATAGGTCTACGCTCAACTGCTGAGCCACACGGGCCAGACTAGTTACACCTTTCATATGACCTTTCCCACCTCACACAACCTAACAGTGGCCCCTCAGTCATCTGAGCAAAAGACCACTGGTGTACTTTGTGGAGAGGATGACACAGAATAACTCCGGTCTTGAAAACACCAGGCACACCGCTGACAGCAGCAGCATTGCAGCAACAATAGCAGCGGAGAAATCGACATAATGGTTAGCGCTGGCCCAAACTCCCTCATCTGTTTCCCTTGAGTATTCTGGTAGCCACACTTAACTCTCCAAAGAAGGAGTCTGTATAATCTTTCTCTGAGGAAATGACAATTTCAAAGGAAAGAGCTACAGATACTGATTTTGGGAGTTCTCCAGCCCATTTAGTTGGGTGTTTGCCCCATCACCTACAGTGAATCTTATCCTTTGATAGGCCCTACCATTTACAAAGAGATATAATTAGGCTTTTAGAGTTTCATTCTTAAATCTGAACAGATATTCAAGCATCACCAGGCAAATCAGAAAATGAGGAAGAACTCAACATCCATGGCATCATTCACTATACTCTTTGAGTTCCTATGTGCTAGGCCAGTGGTCGGCAAACTCATTAGTCAACAGAGCCAAATATCAACAGTACAATGATTGAAATTTCTTTTGAGAGCCAAATTTTTTAAACTTAAACTATATAGGTAGGTACATTGTTATTAACTTAATTAGGGTACTCCTAAGGCTTAGGAAGAGCCACACTCAAGGGGCCAAAGAGCCGTATGTGGCTCGCGAGCCGCAGTTTGCCGACCATGGTGCTAGGCAGTGCTATGGGTGCTGTAGATACAGAGGGGATAAAACAGTAAAAAATCTCAGTCCTTATAGAGCGTATGTTCTAGTAGAGAAGACAGGCAACAAATGTTTACTCAGTAAATAGTATAATGTATATAATATTTTCATGAACAAATGGATGAAAGGAGTTAACAGATAATACAGAAAAATAAATTTTAAAATCATTAGAGAAATAAGACAAGATATTGCATTTATTTCATAAGAATGCAATCCCATATTTTTTTTGAAGAAAAAATATCCATAGGGAAGTGAAATACCAAAAATTAACAATGAAGTAGAAAAAAAATTTGAATCAAGAGAAAACTTTGGAAGATAAAGTGGAAAGTAGAACAAAAGGGATTGATAAACAGCATAAAATGCATCAAATTACTGGGAGAAACTACACCAACAAGCTAACAATAATATATTAAGCTGGTGGTATTCTGGACATTTTTTTCACTTTTTTAATAATTTCTTTGCTGAGGTTACACGACCTTCATATTTAAGCTATGTAAATATGAAGGTATTGCTGAGATCTGTAATCAATGATCTAAGCCTGTATATACTATATGGATGCACTCATGTGAGTAGTACTCTACATAGACTATATTCTTGCAAATATAAGAAATAAATCTTTGAGGTATTTGCATTTCTTGAATAACCTTCAACTGACAAATATAAGAACACTTTAAAAATGGAGAATTCTTGATGATAACCTACTTGAACATATCCCTTAAATCTTAGTGTGTCAAGTGATCACAGATTAATGAATCATCAGAAAGGCATTTTCTAAGAGCCTGAGAGAAACACAGCTACACGATAAATGTCCCAGAAAAACAATAATGTGGCAGCTGATACGAACGGCCACAGAAATGAAGAGATGTGAGCACTAAAAATGGGTGAAAATCTGTTGAGTATTCTGAGAAGAGTCTGTTTTGTGTCGCTGAAATGTTGACCTGTAAATGATTTGCGGTTAATGTCCACAGAGAAGTGGGACTAGGGAGGAGAGAACATGGAGTAAAAGGCTCTGAACCTTCCAGTTAGGTATGAACTCTGCTGTGTCTGCCAGGCCAGCTCCATGTCAGTATTGCCACATCCCCTCGATTTGTGTCACTGATGAGCCCACACCATCCACACCCCAGTAGAGGTTAAGGTTCACTCCAGAATGTACCACGAATTATCTTTGCACCATCTTAGGTGGAAAAACATCTCAAGGCTTTGGAAAGAATTCAGAACCTTAATGAGCAGAAATATTTTTAAAATTACGTTATTTTGAAACTCAAAAGTCGTTGTTGGCTACATTAGATGTTTGCTTTAACATTTTCCCCCCTAATCAGTTTAATTCAATACAAAGTAGATTCATCTTGTACTTCATCCAACAATGACTCATTAAAAAATACTATAATTCATGTAAAACTAGCATTTTGGGGAAAATCTCTGGGCTTTTTCCTCTTTTTTTTGCAACAGTTAGTAGGCATTTTCAAAATGTATCCAAGCTCTTTTGTTTATTGCTTTTAGATTCATACAGTACTTCCAGTTCTTTGTATGATCCAAATCCAGTTTATCTCTACTTTAAAAATGAGCTTTCATTCATCACAAAATAATTTATGAAACACCTAGATAGACAAAGCCCCTGCCCTCATGGAACTTACATTTCAGTGGAAGTGTGAGAGATATAAATTGTAACTATACTAAAAGCAGTCTCAGCAACAAATGCTTTGAAAAACAAAGAAAGAAACAAAAAACAGTGTCAGGAATGGAGAAAGACAGGCTGGTTGGTGAAGAGCTCTCTGGGTTGGTGACTTTGGGGAAGAGATCTGAATGATAGAGCACAAGGGAAGAATAGCTTAGGCAGGAGGTATAGCAAGTACAAGAGTATGAGATGAGAAATAGACCAGTGTCTATACCAGAGCAAATGGGAAGGAGTAGGAAGAGATCAGAACAGAGAGCATGTGAGGGGGTTGTCTAGATATTATTATATTTTAAATATAGTTCTAAATATTTCATATGTGCTCATTACTCACTAAATAGAAAAATACTAGCAAAGAAACAAAAAGCTCTGCTCTTGTGGAATTTATGGGGGGGCAATTAACATATAAATAATGGCTGTTTTGTTCTCACCATGTTCAACCAATCAAAGCCCAAATGCCTCATGACATGTAGCCCACTGCCCACAATTTGCCTGCACCAGACTGGAAAGTTTGGCTGAGAAGGAGGGAAACATGGATGCCCCACTGTGTCATTTTTGAAGGGAGGATAATTCCACCACAGTTGGAGAAACAAGGGTATTAGAAACGCCCAACATATATTTCTAAATAAGTAAGGATTTATATTTAATTTTCATCAGAGCTGCACCCAGCCATTCACCAGAGATTCGAACCCAACAATCCCCTCCTGGCTCCCCTGGAAAGGCCTCCTCCATTCCACACCCAGGAAGCCCAGGGTGAAGCACTACTCTTGAGAGCTCCCATCATTCATAGGTTGAATTCAGTTCTTTTATCTGAAAGGGGGAGCAGTCAGGGAAAGAAAGGCAGGTTTTTTGTTTGTTTGTTTGTTTTTTAAAATATATTTTATTGATTTTTTTACAGAGAGGAAGGGAGAGGGATAGAGAGTTAGAAACATCGATGAGAGAGAAACATCGATCAGCTGCCTCCTGCACACTCCCTGCTGGGGATGTGCCTGCAACCAAGGTACATGCCCTTGACCGGAATCGAACCTGGGACCCTTGAGTCCGCAGGCCGATGCTCTATCCACTGAGCCATACCGGTTTGGGCGAAAGGCAGGTTTTTAACATCTTGTTTTTCTAGCATAGGGTGGGGGGATGGCAGGTCTACATTCACTTCACTGACTTCGATTGAAACTGAGTATAAATAGCTCCTAAGAGGACAAAAAGAAAAAAGAGCATTGTCATAATTATATACATATGGGGACTTTATAAAATATGTGTACTTTTTAGAGCTCTGGTTTACAATTCTGCTATAAACAATGGGATATCTTTTTGGGATCTTACATTATTCTTTACTAATAATGATGTTGTTCTTTAAAAGGCTCAAGATGTTAAAGGAGCATTATCTATTTTTGTTGTTATTTAAACTCCTTGGGATGCAGTATAATAAGTGTATCCTAAAATGCACTATGCAAACTACACATATTTCTCTACCATGAAAAAGAAGGACATAGTTCATGTTGGGTCCAACTGAGTTAGCAAACTTGAAATTGAAAATAATCTCTGGCTTTTTATAGCCTCATGTTTGTAGCCTTCAGAGCCAGCAAAAAAAAAAAAAAGTGTTTTGAAGCTTGGATCTACTTAAAAATTATGACATAAGCCACATCATTGATGTAAAAATATAGTACTGGTTATAAAATTTTATTAAAAATTAAAAGAAAAATTGGATTATTGCATAAATTACATTTTTACTCAAATACAATTTTGTCTGCAATAAAAATTAATCTTTCAAAATCCATACAATCCTTAATTTTTTACTCATTTGTTTCACTTTTGGCTTGTATACTATTAATTATTTAATAAACCTATTTATAACCCAAGCAATTTATCTTACTTCATTTTGCATATAGATATAAAGTATCGATGGACATAGAAGAAAACCCCAAAGTCTACAATTGTGATGAATTGGAAACTTCTTCAAGTGTGAACTCTGAAGTGATGGGAATTATTATACTTCATATTTTTCCCTAATAAGATTAAATCATCCTAAAACTTTATCCATTTTATCCTCATAGATTCCTTGAGAAGGTCTGGGAAAAGGCATTATTATCTCTATTTGAGTAAGAAGAAAATTCAGTGTGACATTTACTGGTATTTTATTTTAAATTTACTACTATTATTAGTAGAGGTTGAAATAAATTTGATGTATTTCAAAATGAAAAGCATTACAATCCATGAAGAGTATTTCTACATTAGAGATGATGATAAAACAAGGAGTTAAAATATAAAACTCAATGGAAAAAGCTACTTGAAAGAGGTGAGCTTATTAATTTTTCTTCCCATGTGCTTGGTCTATCATATTCTGTCTTTTATTTAAATTCAACCAGCTTTCTTGTCTTTAAGAAAAGACCTCAGGCTCTCTTTTTTATAAAGGTTTCACAGAAGTTTTAAGGAGGGATTTAAGAGAGGAGGTGATTTTGAATAATGGGCATGAAATAGGAGTGTTTTTAGAGTTAAGTATAGTATGGAAAATTTTCATCTTAAAAGAGGAAATACGAAACTATAAAATATGTTTAAATCTTTTCTAACAATCCTTTCTAAAACTTTTATGTGATTTTGCTTTTTTCCCTTTTTTCCCCCTTACATGACCTTTATTCACTCTCCTGGCCTACGACATCCATCTCTCTGAGGTTGTACGTGAAGGAAATGGAAATAGAGAGGTATACCCAGCTTTTGAAAGTCAAAATAAAACTAAGCAGTAAGACAGGGTATTATCTTAAAAGACATTTTTCCACATTTGTTTACTTCTCACTTTATCTAACAACCAAGCTTACGTGACCCACACTAACAGAATTCTCCCACGGTTGAGGAGATATCTCTGGTCACCATTAAGGCTTAGTTAAAGTATGGGAAAAGGAGGATTAGTAAAGAAAGGCCTACCCTTTCCAATTTTGGAGATTAGTAGGAAGTAGAAAAGGGGAGAAATAGGAATGGAAAGGAACATAAGAAGAAAAACTAATGTTTTCCTTCTCTCGGTTAACTAAGAGGCATGTTTAAGGTAGAAAGGAGCCCTTCATACCCTCAACCTCTTACACACACATCCACCTCCACTTCTTATTTGACAGTCTGAAAGGAGGTCCTTTGAAGACAATCTTAGACCAATCAAAGGTCAATTTGGCTGTTCAGCATGGGCAGTCAAAGGAAGACCATGAAATATTGTTTCCTGAGCCACCTTGTTTCCAGAGTTACCTATGTGTTTGTCTGTGGTGCTTGACAGAGAGGTTCATGGGAGTGAGAATATTACATCTTTATACCAATATTTTTCCTTTCAGCTCTATCAGTTTTTGTCTGAGGTATCTGGAGGCTCTATTGTTCAAATTATATATCTTGTTAGGATCATTATGTTTTCCTGGTACATTGATCCTTCTACTATTATGTAATATTTTTCTTTGCCTCTACTCTACTGATTTTCTTTGTCCTGAAGACTACTTTAACTGATTTTAATATAACCACTCCTGCTTTTTACTTAAACTAATGTTTGTATAGTATATCTATTTCAATCTTTTACTTTCAACCTGCTTATATCACATTCCAAGTGAGTTTCTTGAGACTGCATATTGTTGTATCATAGGTTATTTTTTAATCCATTCTGCAAGTGTGTGTGTGTGTGTGTGTGTGTGTGTGTGTTTGTGTGTCTGTCTGTCTGTCTGTGTGTGTGTTTAATTGATGTAGTTAGACCACATACATATCATTGTTGATATGTTAGGGCTTAAGTCTGCCGTTTTGTTATTAATTTTCTGTTTGCTTCCTACATTTCCTATTCTTCTATTTCCTTTTTCTTTCTTTCTTGTGGGTAATTTGGGCATACTTTTAAGATTCCATCTTGATTTATTATTATTCTGAGTATATCATTTTGTTTGATTATCTAAGAGGTTCTAGGTATTGCAATATATCTATATCACAGTGTACTGATATCAGTATCTTACCAATTCATGTGAAGAATGATACTTATTTCCATTCAGGTTCTTTATCCTCCTTATTTTTTAAATATAATTATCTTAAGTGTTTCTTCTACATACATTGAGCACCATATCAGATGTTGTTAAAATTTTTGTTTCAACCATCAAATATGATTTTAAAAACTAACAAAAAGTTGGATAGTCTTTTTACCCCTATTTTTCTTATTCTAATTATTTTCTTCACTTTCTAAAGTTCTAGATCTTCTGTTATTTCCTTTCTGTTTAGGGGACTTCCTTTAGCTATTTCTTAATGACAGGTTTTCTAATAACAATTTATCTTAGTTTTCCTTAATATTTTTCATGATTTTTTTCTCCTTAGTTTTCAGAAGTTTAATTATGATGTGTCTTGGTGTGGATTTTTTGTGTTTATCATATTTGGTGTTTGCTCAGCTACTTGTATCTATAGATTTATGTCTTTCACCAAAGTTGGGAAATTTTCAGCCATTATTTCTTTGAATGATTTTTTAAATTCCATTCTATTGTTTCTCTCCCTCTGGGATTCCAATGACACAAATGTTATTTGTCTTTGGTTGTTTTCCCACAGGTCTCTGAAATGCTATTCACTTATTTTCTGTGTATTTTTTGTTCATTGTATTAGGTGAATTTATTGTCTATCTTCAAGTTCAATGATTCCATCCAGTGCTATCTTCACTTTACTATTGAGTCCAGCTAGTGAGTCATTTTTATTGTTATTATGATTTTCAGTTTTATAATTTCCATTTGATTATTTTTTATAATGTCTATTTCTTTATTCAAATATTTTATTATTTTGTTTATTTCAAGAGAAGTTATAATTGCTTATTAAAATATTTTTATGATAGATTCTTTTATTAGAAAGAAGTATTTATATTATTAGAAATGAGTTCTAAAGTACACTTTCAAAGTATAGTATTCTAAATTCAGAAAATAAAGTAGCATACTGGAAGAAAGGATATGCTTGAAGATCAAACAGACTGGGTTTTAATGTTGTTTACATTATGTTTTCTATACACTCATTGTAAAGGAATATAGTGGTTGTAAGGATTAAATCTGTGCCAGGAACATGCTAACAGTTCATGAAGTGTAATTTTCCCATACATTTATCATTAAGATCTCCATAATAAATGTAGTTATACAATACATAGAGCTTCTAAGGGTGAATAGGTTTTGTTAATGTCTTTTTTCCCTTCTCTTTTGAAAAACACAAGGAATCTGAAGTACAGAAAATTTTTAACATATCTGAGATCATTCAGCTAACTAGTGACATAAACAATCTAGACTAATGGTTATCAAATTATGGTTCATAAAGAGCCAGCTACTGCATAATCTGGGAACTTGTTAAATATACAAGTTACCAAGATCTCTCCCTGACCTATTTAAACAGAAATTCTGGGGGTGGTGCCCAGAAATGTGTGTTTTAACAAGTCCTCAAAGTGATTCTGATGCCAGTTAAATCTTGAGAACTACCGGGCTAGGCACTAATCTATCCTCAGAGCCTTTCCAATATACCTTTTAGGGTGCTACCTATTTTAATTTAGTAGATTCTCTCAGCTTACTTATGGAACTTACACTGATGTATAGAATCCGTACATTATAATGAATTCATAACACATTGAAGAGTCTTACAATGTGGAATTCATGTCCTGTGCCATCTGGAGGGGGAAACATAATTTCATGGATTCCTTTTAACTCCTTACTAACCTGTCAATCTAGCCAATGTCATCCTGTAATACTCTCATGGGCCAACACCAATAAGGCAACTGACCTTATTTTGGGCACTGTAACCTTCAGTTCAGCAAACCCAATTCATTGTATGTATTACTCTGTTTTTATAGCAACATATAGATGCCATTGGAGCAAACCATGAGAATTTCAGATCAGAATCCTTGGTTCTTTCCTTTTAAGATTTACGTCAGCCCATGGTCATGATACTGTGCCTCTCTCTATACTTCTACTCCTGACTGAGGAATGAGAAATTGTCCGTGGTAACACAAATGGCAGTTATAAGAGGTTCAACTTTGGAGACACCTCTAAGTTTCATCCATCCCTTCCTTGGAGTAGACACTATCCTTTTAAGAATCTCCCAATGTCTGTGACTGGTTCCCTAAAGATAATATCAGTTACCTTGGGAAGGGGCCAGAAGAAAAGTACATCTGCATCTCTGTTGCTGCAACTTTATCAGTAATTAATGCCAAAATCTTAGTGAGCTATTTGGGCCACCCAAGCTTTCCTATGTTATCTGTTCTGAGCACATGTAATTTGATCTTTGTCCATCCACACTTCTAAAAAAATACTGAATAGTACCCAAAATTATCAGTGTTCACCTATTTTAGGGCCAGGAGATATATTTTGTGGATAGACTACTAGGTGTCAACTCTAGACAGACTGGCTGGCCACAGATATTACCCTGTGATCTCTCTCCTTGTTTTGCCATATTATTGTCCCTGGGCATTCGAATATGGCAGTCTTGTAGATAACAAAAAGCCAAGAGTCTTGTAGTTAAAGAATCAACCAAGGAGAAGCAGGGGTTACATGATTCACTAAAGCCCCAGAGGTTATTGGCCTTCCCTTACATCATTTTATGCATCCTGGGAAGCTAAAGGGGATGGGAGTAGAGGAACACTGACTTCCTATTATCCTGTGAGTTTTGTCCTCTTCGGTTGCTATGCCCAACTCCCTAGCCTAGAGTTGGTCACTGAGTGTCTTTGCAATCTAGGAATATTTTTTTGTAAAGTTCTTGCAACAACCAACAGATCTTTAAAAGGTGTTCAATATTCTACCATTGTAGAACCAAATGATGAAAGCAGAAATCCTTTCAGTATTTATCTTTATTTGTAATGGGTATTCTGGCCTGATATTTGCAGTCTTATAAAATCCGTTCTATCTGTAGGCACATGAAGGCATTTCTTTAATACGTTCTCATTAGAATAGGTATGTGATAATTTCTATTTTGGGGGAGTCTGACCCCAAAACTTCTCATGCCCTTAGAATTAATCCCGGGAATATGAATTTGGTTTATAGAAAACCAACCTATCTTTGTGTGTGTACACTTGTATACAGACTGCTATTTTTTGCCTTATTTCTGGGGAATTCTCTAGATTCTAGAACTTGGAAATTCTACCACTTATTTAAATTTCTTTAATGTGTTCTCAGAAGGCCTTGAATTGAGACAATGGAGCTTTCCTTGACATCCATTTTCTTAAAGTTCAATAAGTATTTTGATTTATTTTATGCTGCTCATTCTAAGCACCATCTCATCTCATTCATGGAGAAAATGATACCTCTGGTTTGAATTAACTTTTTAATCCTCTCTCTCTCTTTTTTTAAATCATCATTAAACTCAAAGCTCTCAGCTTAGTCTGAAGAATCTAGATGGTATAGCTTCAGGATAGTAGGTGAAAGACAGTAGCTGTTTTCTATGTCCAGTCTCACTATCCTGTGGGCATTAGCTCACAGAAAATAAGTAGGGAGAATGCCTAAGTTCTCTGGGCTCCTTACTCTTAACAGAGGTAGGTCTGTATTTGAAATAGTTTAAAATTTATCCTCATCAGCTCCACTGTTTACTTGCCTCCTTGAACTGGCGACACAGCAGTGTCAGTATGTACCGTACCTAGATACTGCTACTACCCTTCTTTAAAAAATTGCAATTTAACAAGCAATTAACCAAAGTAAAGCTAGAATTCAGTATTCCAGTTTCACAGTGTCAGCCACCCTAATCCAGGCAATCAGAATATTTGCTATTGAAGACTTTTAACACAGTGTTGATTTGAAACCACTGAGCTCCAAAATCTTTCTATCTCTGTCTTCTCACCTCTGTATGGATTCCTCACAAGAGTGTCTGCTGCTTCTCTCTGCTCTGCGCCATGTAAGGATACCATGAGAAGCCGGCAGTCTGAAACCCAGAAGATGGCTTTCACCAGAACCTGACCATCCAGATTTTGCATAACAGCCTCCAAAACTGTGAGAAATTCCTGTTAACCATAAGCCACACATAGGGTATTTTAACCATTACAGCCCAAGCTGAGACGACCTGCTGTAGGAATCATATTTAAAGAGGCAGCTTTCCATGAATCTATTTTGTAGGGGCCTAAAAAGTCTTAACCTATTTTTTACAGATTCTATATTAGTTAGGGATACATTTGATGGCATATAATGAGAAACCTAAACAACATTGACTTAAACAAGATGAGGGTTTACTTTTTCTCACAGAATAGAAATCTAAACGTAAGCCGCCAGAACTTGTGTAACCTTGCCCAAGCATGTCAAGGCCAAGTTCTTGGATATTCTCATGGCCTTTCATTCACGGGCACTCAGAGGTTGGGACAGAGCTGCTCACAGATGATAGCAGGACAAAGCACAGGTCAGCCACTCTCCTTGCCAAAAGTCACAAGGATCGGAGTTCTGGTTGAACATGCAGACTACATCTTATAAAGGGGCAGTAGAGAGACTCATGCCTGAATAGGAGCTAGATTGATAAACTCACTGAGTTGTTACCCAATAGAGACTTTTTAAAACCTAAAAAGTCTATTTGAACAGGAAATGACTTAGGTGAGATAAATGGTGTGATAGCAGTTTACAGTATTGTGATCCATGCAATAATGGGCATGATTTGATTCTACAGCAACCTCCTGAAAAACAACTGAAATGTCCACTCATGCAATAGTATTATTACAGGAAGTGCCATAGAATTTAACAGTAAAATTTCACTTCCTTTCTCCTTTTCCTCTCCCACTACCATCCTCACCCAAAATGAGAACTTCTTCCCACTCTCTACCTTCACTCCGACAACAAGATTTTACTTCAGAGAATTTAATGATTTCATCTGAAGGTGATCATCAAAAATTCCCTTTCAGTGTAGAGCTACTAACCCATGTTAACCACTCCCAGACATTTAGATTAACTATGTATTTAGCTAAGTTTATTGAGCACTACTATTATGAGCTTTCGTTTCTGGTGTTTTGCTTGTTTGCTTAATTTGATAGTATTCTTACATCATTATTCCCCCCAGAAAGTCTACCTACCAATATATTTTAA
This sequence comes from Myotis brandtii, assembly GCF_000412655.1. NCBI lineage: Eukaryota > Metazoa > Chordata > Mammalia > Chiroptera > Vespertilionidae > Myotis > Myotis brandtii. The sequence goes on from NW_005370223.1 coordinate 7,652,264, forward strand.
AATCTGAATTTTTACATATATTTTCACCATCACGTGTAAGTTATACCTTGGTTGAGTAGTCATGTCATCAGTACTGAGAGATGTATCACTGTCTAGCCTCAAATGTTGCAGATGAGAAGTCTGATGCTTTTCATTTATGAATAACTTGCTATCGCCAACATTTTTCTTTTTTGTTTGGATTTCAAACTTATTTCCAGGATAGGTATGCGACTTTTTTCATATGATATGCATAAAATAGTTAAGTGAGACCTTTTCCCTTTGTTCTTTTACATGAATCTCCCTTTTGATGTCTCAGGTCATTAATTTGGTTATCAATAGAGATCATCCTTTCCTCCAATTTATCGGAAAGAAATTACATTGTGAAATTAATAATTAATAATTATCTTTTTTTTAGGTTATACTAGCCTCTACCTAAGTGCTGTCATCATTCTTCTGTTCTGATGGGCGTCAGTTCCTCTCTGGAAACTATTTCACTCTATGTGCACTCTGTGTATTCTGACTGGTACTTTTTGCTCAGGCTTCCGGGCCTCCGCAGGTTGTTTATTTTTCTTTGTTGGGCTCAGTGGGCTCCTGTCTGGATGTTGGAATATGTGCAGTGTCAGCCATCCCACAAGAGAGTAAAAGTCATCGCGTTCTTTTCCACTGTTTCCAGGAGATTCAGAGTCAGGCTGGCCCCTACTTCCCAATCCAAGCATCTGAGCAAGCTCCCTGCCACCCACTGTTTACCGTCCCTGGGCCTCGGCTCCCTTGATTTTCTCTTTCCTGGTCTTTGGACGCCAAGGAGACCAGGCATGCGGCCACTGTCTAGTTTTCCTCGGGGGCCACAGATTGTTACAAGCTTTGCTCTTTACAGAATATGCTGCTTTGTATTACTTGTCCATTATATTAATTTTTGCAATATTAGCACAAACTCTGGGAGGAGTGGGAGGACTGGGCAAAAAAAATGTGAAGGGATTATAAAGTACAAATTGGCAGTTACAAAATAGTCACAGGATATAAAGTACAGCATAGAGAATATAGTCAATCATATTTGTAATGACTATGTATGGTGCCAGGTGGGTACTGGAAATATCAAGGGGATCACTTTGTAAAGTGTATGTGTTTAACCGCTATGCTATATACCTGAAACTAACACAGCATAATATTAAATGTCAACTGTAATTGAAAAATAAAATTTGAAAAAATATTACCACATGTTTAACAGATGAAAACAACACACAGGAATTATCTCACAGTTTCTGTTGGGCAGGAATCCAGGCATGACCTGAGTGGGTTCTAATCAAGGTTTCTACCTGGCTAATTCTAACTGGGGTTCAACTGGGAAAGGGTCTGCTTCCAAGTCCACTGGATTGCTGGCGGTGTTCAGCTCCTTGTAGGCTGCCAAACCCAAGTTCTTAGTTTCTTGCTGGTGCTTGACCTAGAGTCTCCCTCAGCTTCTTGCTGTATGACCCTCTCTATACGGCAGCTCGCACAAAACCTGGCCTATTGTTTCTCAAAACTAGTGAGTAAGAAAGTCTTCTCCCATGACAGGCCTTACAATCTTGTCTTTGGTGATCGCATACCCATAATCAGGTAGACCCTGCCACCTCTGTGATATTCTGTATGGCTAGAAACAAGTCCTAGGTCCTGCCCACACTCAGGAAGAGAATCACAAAAGGCCACGCACACCATATATGGGGGTCATGGGAACCATCTTAGAGCCTGTGCACTATATATATATTCTCCTGAGAAGGAGAAAAGTCACTTTTTTTCTTCTGTTAATACCACCTTGGTCCCAAGACATATTTGGACCCTGTGTCTCATAGACATTCTCCCCCACCCCCCATTATTTAAGCTAGGAGAGTTATAATGAACGGCTTAGTTGCAGAGAGGAAGAGAGCAGCATTCAGGCAGCCACCGTCCCAGAGTTCCCAGCTCTATCAGCTTCCTCTGTAAAACCATCCTCCATCCCTGCTCTGTCCACTTTAGATCAGCCCACAGCCAGGTTTGGCCTGGGTTACTGACACAGCTTCCACACCCATCTTCTGGCCTCTGGGCTTAAATTATTTCTATTGATCCCCCAATTGCTGGAGCAATTTTTCTGAATTCCAAAATTAATTTCGTCTCTTTCTTAATTAAAAGCTTTAGGTGGCTTCTCATTACTTTTAAGATAAAAATCTAAATTCCTAAACACTGGTCACTAAGTCATGCCTGGTTTAATCTTTCCAATCTAGGCCCTCTCTGGTCTCCCAATCTATACGGTCCAATCACAGTTAACCTCCTTCCTTCATTTCTCTGACATTGTCACTACATCATGTCATCACCTTCAGACCTTTGTGTAAGCTACTCCCCTTGCCTGAGATATTTTTCCTTTGCGATGAAACTGTCACTGATCTTTCATGTAACATTACACATTAAATGATTTGAGGAAACGTTCCTGACCCAGCAAGTCCAACGTAGACTCCTCCTTATGGCCTCTTTGCCCCCTGCCCCCCACCCCAATACTTCCTTTGTTATATAGTCAACTCGGCATGTAATGGAGGTATTTTCTACAATGAATTAACATTTTTAATAGATATGGTGGCCTCTCCTACCATACTATAAGTGCTATGAGAGAAAGATCTATGTTTCGTAATTTATTTTTTTCTACCAACTATCAACATGTATGCAAGCAACAAGCACACTTAGGCTAACTTAACCCAAAAAAGAAGTGATCAAAGGAATGTGGGTTAGTTCACAATACCAAAATGGAAAAACAAAAACAAGGAACCATGACAGAAAGAATAGGTAACATGGTAGCAACAGTGAGCTAGAAAGCAGGAATGAGTGAGCAGTAGTAAGGCCACGCCATACAAAAGAAAAAGTGAAGTTTCTCTCCTCTCGCTGCTTGAAGTTCAAATTCTCAAAAGAGATTCCCATTGAGCTAATTTGGGGCATATCTAAGGCCACTAGACACCATTATCTCCAGGTCTATTTATGGTGAGGAATGTATAGTTCCCAAAACAAAATTGGAATGTTGCTCTCAGTAACAGGAGGAATGAATAAAGAATAAACAAAAACGACAGATGTTCACTATAATCCTAGTCACCCACAGCATTAGTAGGCTTGCCATAAATATTGGTAGAATGAATGAATGGACATCTGAAATAGACTAAACTCAATGTAGCTATCTACTTACCAGTTATAAAGGAAAATTTGGAAAAATTTTAAACCACTTTATAGAAGTATGATTGACATGTAAAATGCTGTATATATTTAACTTGATGAGTTTTGGATAAGTGTACACCACCATCGCTACCATCAAGAACACAGACATGTCCATAGCCTCTTAAAGTTTCGTCCCACCTTCTTTATTATTTTATTTGTGTGTGTGACACAACATAAGATCTATCCTTTTTTTAAAAAAAATGTAAGTATACAACACCATATTATTAGCCATAGGCACAATGCTGTAAAGTAGATCTCCTGAATTAATTTATCTTGTATAATTAAAACTTTATACTCTTTGACCATTACCTCTTCATCTTTCCCTAATCCCAGCCCATGGCAATCACCATTCTCCTCTCTACTTCTATGAGTTTAGTATTTTGGATTCCACATATAAGTGAGATCATACAGTATTTGTCTCTCTGTATCTTGCTTTTTTTCATTTAGGATAATGCCCTCAAAGTCCATCCATATTGTCACAAATTCCAGGATTTCCTTCCCTTTCAAGGCTGAATAATATTTCACTATACATATATGCTACATTTTCTTTATCTGCTCATCCATTAATGGACATTTAGATTGTTTCCTTATCTTAATTATTATAAAAAATGCAGCAATAAACATGGGAGCGCAGCTATCTCTTTGAAATCTTGATTTCAATTCCTTTGAATAAATACCCAGAAGGGGGATTGCTGGATTATATGGTAGTTCTATTTTTGATTTTTGAGGAACCTTCACTTTTTTTTTTGCAAGAGCTGAATCATTTTGTATTCTTACCAACAGTGTTCCAAAACTTGTTATATTTGTGTGTGTGTGTTTTTTTTAAATAATAGCCATCCTAACTGGTGTGAGATAATATCATTGTAGTTTTAACTTGCGTATTCCTGATGGTTAATGAAGTTGAGCAACTTTTCATATGCCTGTTGGTCGTCTGTATATCTTCTTTGAGAAAAATATCTATTCGGGTTCTTAGCTCAATTTTTAAAATTTTGGTTGTTATTTTGTTATTGAGTTGTAGGAGTTTCTTATATATTTTGGATATTAACTACTTATCAAATATACAGTTTATAAATATTTTCACCCATTCCATAGGTTGCTTTTTCATTTTGTTGATTTTTTGTTTGGTGAACAGAATCTTTTTACTTGATGTAGTCTCACTTCCTTTATTTTATTTATTTATATTATATAAGTTTTAGCTGTAGAGCATTATAATCAACATCTGGATATACTACAAAGTGATTATCACCACAAGGCTAGTTACCATCACCTTACAGATGATTCCCTTCACCCATTTCACCCAACCCCCAAACTCCTTCCACTCTGGTAATCACTAATCTATTCTCTGTATCTATAAGTTTATTTTTGTTTTGTTTGTTCATTTGTTTTGCTTCTTTTAGACTATACATATGGGTGCAATCATATAGTATATGTCTTTGTCTGGCTTATTTCATTTAGCATAATACTGTCAAGGTTCACTTGTTTATTTTTATTTTTAGTGCCTGTGCTTTTGGTTACAGATCCAAAAACAATCACTGTCAAAGAGCCTTTCCCTATGTTTTCTTCTAGGAGTTTTATAATTTTAGATCCTATGTTTAAGTTCTTAATGCATTTTGAGTTGATTTTTTGTATGGTGTCAGATAAGGGTCCAATTTCATTCTTGTGTATGTGATTATCCAGTTTACCTAGCACCATTTTCCTATTTTGTATTCTTGGAACCCTTTTCAAAATTAATTCACAGTATACACATGAGTTTATTTCCAAAAGGAGATAATAAGGTTTTTTTTTCTTTCCTTCTAAGGTTGTTGCAAAGATTAAATGAGTTATTGCAACTCAGTGGCATAGAACAGTGATTGACACATTGTCATGGCTGAGTCTTACCTCTGGACGTCTTCATACTTACTTTACCCATTCATACACCAACATACCTCTTATCCAAGATAAAGAATCCCAGAATTATTCAAATATACACACTTGAACAGTGACCGACCTAACTATTAAAGTTAAAATTCTATACCAAAAGATGACAAACCCAAGAAAACCACTCTTCTTAAAGAATTCTGCCTTATTAAGATTTTTCTTTTGGTGCTATATATTAGAATATTTAAAAAATATGTAAACAGATTATATAGAGTCAATTCCCATCAATATCCTTGGTACAGGAAAAGCGGTACTCTTAAATGAAATACTATAATGGTAGGCTTATCACCTAAAAGAATAATATTAACAGACAAATTGAAAAACGCTTTTACTTCTTTGTCTAAGTGCTCAGCATACATTAGTTTCCTTTATGTGATAAGCCAAAGTTAGGCTGCAGTGGAAAATATTACTAGCAAAAATAATCTCTACGGAAGTCACATTCTTATTGGCAATATTCTACAAAAGCTAAATGGTATTCCACTGGGAAGACTTCTGGAATTCTGCAAGCATAAGAAATGTTTGCTCTTTATTTGTTGAGTACTTAATTGAGAATACAGTTATTGTTTCATACTTCCTGATTCACATCAAATTCCAAAGAAAGGAAGTTTTCTCCTGGTTTAATGAGTAGCATTAGATATCATTTTTGGAGAAATGGTTATAAATGATATATAAATGTTTACACTAATGAAAATTTCTCAGACTTTTTTTTTTGTATTTGTAACAGAAGATGTTTGTCAAATAGAACCTGACCTGGTACCCCTACATATTTAACAGATAAAATGAATATGCCTGTGATTAAAGTTGAAGTATAGACCATACTGGCCCTTGGTCCTCAGGTTGCCATTTGCTCAGGTCCCCGAGTCTATTCCCATTGGTATTTAAAAGCAGTAAACAAACAACTATGTGATCTACTGAACAAAGGTCTTTCTATGTAGAATACTGGGTTAAAAACACTGACCTTCTAGATTGGAAGGTTCCTGCTGGAGAGTTGCACCACTGCATGAAAATGGGCAATTCTAAGGATTTTTGTTTGTTTTTTAAAATCTGTGAACTGAAAGGGTATCCCACAGAGTTAGGAAACAGGAAACAAATAAGTTTTTTTAAACTGTACACCAAATGGTTTCAGGTTTGATTCCAGGTCAGGGCACATAGCTAGCTTGCAGGTTGGATCCCCTGTGGGAGCACGTGTGAGAGGCAACTGATCAATGTTTCTCTCTCACATTGATGGTTTTTTTTCTCTCTCTCAAATCAATACAAAAATAACATATCCTTAGGTGAAGATAAATAAATAAATAAATGAACTGTCCCTGTTCCATTGCTTTGTGAAGCTGCCTTAGTTATTTTTAAGTTCCCCTCAGTCTTTATTCTATTTCTTCTCATTTTTTTATGTCCCAATTTTTCATTATAATGGAACATGATGTTTGTGAGAAAAATGTAGAAAAAATATGGGAAAACCATAAAGAAAAAAATAAAAATTCCCTATAAATAAAAAATATTAAAAGTTTGGAGAATTTTCTTCCAGTTTATAATATATATTTTATTGACAAATGCAATAATTTTCATACAGGAATAGCCAAAAAAAAAAGCAGGCTCAAGTAAGCAAAGACGGTTGCTGAACAGGCTGCTAAGAAGGGAGTGCTATGTAGCAGGAGGGACAGATATAAATTTACATACAAAAGCCTAGAGATAGAAGCTGGAGTGGTGCATAGGAGCAGGGAAGGGTGCCTGTGAATGTGTAAGTATGAGAGAGCAGGAAAAAACAAACCCAAACCTGCTGTGGCCAGGTGCTCTAAAAGTGTTGGGGGGCACAAAATATCTAGTAAAACATTTTAAAATAGTTTGCTGAGCTATCTCCCCTATAAGGTCCTCAGTAAAATTCACATTACTCACAAAGGTTTTTGTTTAACAGGATTCTTTAGGCAAGGGACTTTACATTTTTGTTCGTATACTTGAAAATAAATTCTGAAAGACCTTGAACATTTTTAGGCTCATATCAGATATTTTCATCCCGTGTAAATAGTTTCAAAACATAACTTCTGACAGGCTGCAAGTATTGACATTTTAAAATAGAATCACTACCTCTTTCATTTATTTTATCTAAGAATCTGAAGATAATGGCAGTTTGATACCTACCACCATCTACTTAAAAGCCATGAAAATCTTTAACAGTGAAGAGGGTGGTGGCAAAAGAATCCAAAATAAATCACTGCACATTTTCAGACGAACTGATTGTGTAAGAATACAAACCCAACGAAGTGAAGGGTTAGAAGTGAATTCACTTAAAAATATCTATGAGCTCTTGTTTATTAAAAAAATATTTTTATTGATTTCAGAGAGGCAGAGAGAGGGGGAGAGAGATAGAAACATCATTGATCAGCTGCCTCCTGCACACCCCACAATGGGGATTGAGTTTACAACCCAGGCATGTGCCCTGACTGGGAATTAAACCATGACCTCCTGGTTCATACGTTGATGCTCAATCACTGAGCGACACAGGCCGGGCTCTACGCCCTCTTAAAGCAAGAGGCAAAGAAGATAGCCAACAGCTGGATATAGGTATACAATCCTTTCTTCCTTCTTTCATGTCCTCCTACAAAAACACATTGTATATACAGTTTTAAATCTTAGAATTTTTACATGGCATTCATTGAGGAAGATATTCTTCAAAGATCTTTTAAGTTATTTTATTATCATATGCTATTATTTATTTATTAGTCAAGCTTGAAACAGTTAGCCAGTGACTTGGGCAGAGATTATATTCAGATTTTGGAGTATAAAATTGCCAGGTCTTCTACAGCTCTGAGCTCTGTTATCTGTTACTTTCAACTATTAAGTTTTATGGTTTCTCGCCATCTGAGATGGGGGAATTGTGGAGCTCCCATAGACAAGAAAGCCACAAAGTGGGAGTTCTTGCCCAAAGCAGTGGTAGTCTTTATAGAATAAATGATTCTCAAGTTTCTACCTGCCATTTGATGATTTCTGGTGCATCTACATGGTTTTTTTTTTTTAGTATTTTTGGCAGGTTTTATAATTGTTTACATGTGGAGGAAACTCCTGAACTTTTCCTGCCATTGTTATGAAAATCTTGCCCACGTGAGTATCATTAGATTATTAAAAATCTTTGCTAATTTGACAAGTGTAACTTACTGCTTTTTTAATATTATAATTCTGATTACTGGTGTGGTTAAACATTTTTTGTATGTTTATTGGCTATTTGTATTTCAGCACTTGTAAATTATCTGCTCATTTCCTTTGTCTATTTTTAAATTCTAGAATCTTATTTTTTTATTGATTTAGAAGAGTTTGGATTATTAAAATATTATTACTCTGCCCAAAGTTATTCTTTGAAAAATACTTCCCTGTTAGTGGTTTACTTTAAATTTTGTTTATGGCATGATTAACATATAAATTGATTTTTAAAGGAGTGACATCTCTACACATTTCAATCTTCTTATCTAGGGGCCCAGTTTATATTTCCATTTGTTTGAATTGGTGTTTATCTATCCTGCTAATAGAGTGAATTTTAATATGGATCTTGTTTATTACATTTTTAATGTTTTCCTTTGTTGAATTGCTAGGTATTTTCACTACAACTTCTAATGATCATTGTTTTTAATAAAACCTGTCCCACCTCACTAACTTTTTTTATCATTTTGACAGTTACCTATATGTATTGTCTCACTTAATTCTCAAAACAATATTATTATGAAAGTGTTATTATTATCCTCATTTTTATATGAAATATATCAGCCTATATGGGTTTAAAAATATATGAACTATAATATAATGAACAATCTTGTATACAATATTAAACTATGAATCTACTTCTTGATATCATTTGCCTCACTCTTCACAGTTGACTCCTTATTTGAATTTAGTGTAGCAGGTCTTAATAATGCCATTTTGTTCAATAACATCCTATATAATAAAAGGCTAATATGCAAATCAACTGAACGGCAGAACAACCAGTTGCTATGATGCACACTGACCACCAGGGGGCAGACGCTCAATGTAGAAGCTGCCCCTGGTGGTCAGGGTGCTCCCACAGGGGGAGCACCACTCAGCCAGAAGCCTTGAGCCGGGCTCACAGCTGGTGAGCACAGAGGCAGTGATGGGATCCTCTCCCGCCTCCATGGCAGTGTAAGGATGTCTGACTGACAGCTTAGGCCCGCTCCCGCTCCCCTAGTGGGCCTAAGCTGTCAGTCAGACATCCCCCAAGGGCGTCCAGACTGTGAGAGGGCACAGGCCAGGCTGAGGTACCCCCCTCCCTGAGTGCATGAATTTCATGTACCAGGCCTCTAGTTTTGTTATAATGTTGCTGATAAAAAATTATCGATTCCCAGCTGGGGCCACTGTGTGTGTAGAGTTTGCACATTCTTCCCATGTCTGCACAGGTTTTCTCTGGGTACTCTGGCTTCGCCCCACATCCCAAAGATGTGCACGTCAGGTAAACTGAGGTCTCTAAATTGCCCTAGTCTGAGTAAGTGTGGGTGTGGGTGTGGGTGTGAGTTTGCCCTGTGACGGGAGGGCAACCTGTCCAATAGAGGTCCCACCCTGAGCTGCCAGAAGAGGTTCTGTCCACGAGCAAACATGAACTGAAATAAGCAGTTTGGAAAATAATAATCTTACTTCTTTTTCTTCATTTTTCTTTAATGTCTGAATAGCTCACAACATCCTCAGTTACTTAAAAAAAGCATACTTAATATTGTCCATGAATGCTTAATAAAGTAATAAAATTACTTTTTCCACATGAAAAATCTTTCCTTCATTCCTCATATATTTCATAGGGTCCAAAATGATAAAAACAAAACTTGGGATATGGTAAGTATCAAAAAAACTAGCTGTTACTATTATCATTGTTATTACTAAATTGGTAGTCACAGAAAGTTATAAAACCAAACAGACAGAAGCCGTTAGAACAATAAACAAAGCAGTAGGCAATATATTGAAGACAGCAATCCACTTCATTAGTTTGCTAGGGCTGCCATAACAAATTACCACAAATTGCATGGCTTTATAATATAACTTTATTGTCCCATGCACAGATCTGGAGGTTAGGCATCCAAGATCCAGGCGTTAGTAGGGTTAGTTTCTTCTAAGAGCTTTGAAAAAGAATTTGTTTCCTGCTTCTCTGCTAGCTTCTGGGATTTTGCAGGAAATCTCCGGCATTCTTTGACCTGTCAAAGCACCACCTCAGTCCCTGCCTTCATCTCCACATGGCTTTCTCTCTGAGTGTGTATCTGTCTCCAAATTTCCCCTTTTTAAAAAGACACCTGTCATGCTGGATTAGGGCCAATCCTAGTGACCTTCTTTTAATTTGATTACCTCTGTAAAGATCCCATCTTGATATAAGGTCACATTCTGAAATCTGAAAGGTTAGGATTTCAACAGATGAATTGCAGGGAGTCACAATTTAACCAATAACACATCATAACCCATTAATAAGTAATATTTCATTGGGTATTTCTTAATAAGTCACATTTTTACATAGTGGTTAATCATTCTCATCATTTTTTTTTCATGAACAAGTTCTAGATACTTGTATTAGAGATCCAATGTGCATTCTTCACTCTTTATTGGGTATGCTTATGTTTAATTCATAGCAAACTGTTGTTCACAGTGATCTCAAGAATCTCTGTTGCCGCCTATTTTCCTGAGTTCAAGGTACCCTGTCATCAATAATTAGCTATGACAGACAAGGAACACCAGGTGAGCAGATACAACTTTAAAAAAAATTGCTTTAAATAGGTTTTTCCCCCCATGTTATGGCTATGTCATCTAAAGTCTCCTATGGCAAAATGTTTTCACGTTGTTAAAAAAGAAACCTTAATAGGCTTAAACAAATATGCCAAGAATGAGACGGAGAACAAATCACTGAGGCATTCATTTAATTAAAGTTGATGTCTGCATCTTTTTCTGAGTTTATTGATATTGTATATTGTTATTGACTTGAGTAGGGTGAACTTTCCATAGCATTAACCATGTGGTGAACTGTAAACTTGTAGCTATACCAAAGAAAAACTAATGCATGTTCTAGGTCACAGATACTGCCAAACCAACTGTTATTGCAATCAGATTGTTTTATTGAAACTATACAAGTACTCACATACAGAAATAGTAGGTGTCGGTAAAAGGTTGAAAGATATGAGCTTGTTGTTTGTTTTTGCTCTAAACTATACACTTGCTCTTGTTTGCTCTGACTAAAGTGTCATCATGAAGGAAAGCAGGGCTGGCCTGAGGTCAAATATCTGAGTGGTCAAATTTACCAGCTCCCTTTTTTTCAGCTTATTCTTCTCCTCCTCTTAGGATCGCCTCCTGCCCAGAGCACAGTTATTAAATATTGTCATCTTTTTATGACTGCAAGTCTTTCTAGCTCCAGCTTTTCAAAGGGAGAGTGGTATGATACAAACACTGATAAAGTATATTTTATTGAATACATGAATGAATGAATCAATCAGTGAGTGAATTTCGTACAACCAGCACTGACTTTTTAAAAAAAACAACAACTATTTTTATTGATTTCATTGATCTCAGAGATGAAAGGAGAGGGAGAGAGAGATAAAAACATCAATGATGAGAATCATTGATCGGCTGCCCCCTGCATGTCCCCTACTGGGGATTCAGCCTGAAACCCAGGCATGTGACCAGACCTGGAATGGAACCCTGACCTCCCAGTTCATAGGTCAATGCTCAACCACTGAGCCACACTGGTTGGGCAGGCACTGACTTCTTACTGTTGAAAATCCAAAATTAATTTCCCTTTCCTTATTTTTTACTACGTTTAGTGTCTCCAGTTTGTCTAGTTATAAAAATGTAAGATTACAAGTGTAATAATTAACAGTATTAATAATTTACCATCCAAAGTTATTTGCTTTCCATTTAAATGAATCTCTGCTTTGTAGCATTTCAGCCACTATGGTAAGAAAAGCCTTAGACTGTCACTTAAGTCTATTTTTTGGTTGTTCTCCAAGTAGCAAATCCAGTCCTGAGAAGAATGGCTAGGTGCATAGCAGACACATGATATAAGTGTATTTACTGACTGATGAGAAAAGATGAGAATTCAAACATTGGGATATTATCTTAAATATGAAAATCCGGGTTTTGTTATATTTCACTGAACCCAAGATTTTTACATCATCAATAAAAACTGGGAAAATACTCAGTATTTCCTGATAATCTCAACTAAGTAGTTCAGGTTGATGAGATCAAGTTTTGATCAGAGAAGATGATAGTGAGAAGTGTTTCTCCATTTCAGGCATCAATAGTGGACAGTTTCCTGGCAGCCTGGGAAAACAGGATGTTGTGTGGCAATGTGACAGAGCAGATTTTTTTTACAGGAAAAGAGGACTTGAAAGTTAAATCAAAAACTGGTTTTAGAATATAGCTGAAACACAAACTATTATTGGTCCTATCTATTTTGGTCTTTGCAAATCCAAGCTTCTTATTACCATGGGAATATTTAAATGAAATTGTGTAGATATGAGTAAAACCCCCTAGTCTGAAGTCATGAACTACATTTCCTAATGACAGTAAATATTTCAAAACATCTTCTTGCCAAATATTCTAGTAAGCATTATCTATCTTATGAAAATCCTAAGGCGATACTCTGTACTAAATTAAACTAGGCTTTATTTCCCACAACTGCCAAAAACATGACAGAAGTTCATGTTCTCTTTATCCAGACTTCTGGACTGGGACTTCTCAATGAAACTTATTCCGGAGACATAAGTGTTTGGGTCTTCCCTGCATGGAGTTCCTCAACATATTACTGAAGTAGAGATGAAAAGGTAATAAGGAAAATACTTCTAAAATGTGTCAAGTTCTCAACATTATCAAGAACACTTTCAAGATCGTCTTAGGGCCGAAACCGGTTTGGCTCAGTGGATAGAGCGTCGGCCTGCGGACTGAGGGGTCCCGGGTTCGATTCCGGTCAAGGGCATGTACCTGGGTTGCGGGCACATCCCCAGTGGGAGATGTGCAGGAGGCAGCTGATCGATGTTTCTAGCTCTCTATCTCTCTCCCTTCCTCTCTGTAAAAAATCAATAAAATATATTTAAAAAAAAAAAAAAGATCGTCTTAGGTGTATAAACACTACACAAAAAAAAGAGACAAATTTCCCGCCCTTTAGAAATTCTCAGTCTAAGATAAAGTACTTGAAACTAACATTAGATTTACAGAGTCAATGAATTTAGAACTTGATAAATATTTAATGATTACCAATATGAACATTGAGGCTCAGGAATCAATACAATGTTCTAACTTGATGAGTCTAAACTAGAATCCTGTTTTCTGGATTATCAGTCCAGGACACTATCCATTCGCTTAAGCATCCAGATTTCTTAACTGTTCATTTCTAGTGCATAGAAGTACACTTTTCCATTCTGAACTTCAGTTTCCGTGCTGATAAAAACCTTTATCTTTGCAGATGTAAGTGTGTAGGACCGAAGAAATAACCCATCTCCAGAACCAGCACAGCGAGCCTTTATTGCCACTGCAATGCACTCATCTCTGTAGGAAATGGGAGTGGCATAGGCCTGGTCTCTGGTTGGTTCCATTCAGATGCATTCTTACAGGAAGCCAAGAAGATTAAAGAAACTGAGGAGGGATGGGAAATACGTATTTTGCTATCGTGCATTTTTGCTTGGAGTTGGTTTTCTTCCAAACTGTAGCAACCCCCACAGAGAGGATTTTGGTTTGTTATTCCTATTGAGTATAATATTAGAGTTATAGTATCATCTTCTGTATCAGCTAAAAACCAAAAATGGGAAAAACTATTTAGAAGAAAACAAGTGGAAGTATTTAGCTAAATACACTTTTCATGTTAAAAGGTCTTCACTGTGTGTTGCTTTGTTGTTACTGATGGTGTTTGGGTGAGATCAGTAAATAGGAGAGCTCTTTCTCATCAATAAATGTGTTTAAGTTAGAATCAGAACTTTAAAAATAATCATTTATTAAACTATTAATAGTTTATTGATCCTTTTTAAAATGATCGGCTATCTACTGCATGGTCCCCACCAGGGATCAAGCCTGCAACCCAGGCATGTGCTCTGACCAGGAATCAAACCAGCAACATTTTGGTGCAGAGAACAACACCAAGCCAACTGAGCCACACCGGCCAGGGCAAGTCAGAATCAGAATTTGCAGAATGGCAGCCTATAGTCAGATTGGGTCTTCAGGTCTATATTCTTTGAGTGGCACAATATTTATTTTAATTGTCTTAAAACCCCTTGAACAGGAACATATATTCTCCATATCTCCACAGGCCTCACCAATCCATATAACTTACATCTGGATATATCATTCTTTTACATTACCCCTGGCCCCTGAAAGCATTAAAGTTCACAGTCCCTGGGATGGGTATTACTGTTATTTCTGTTATTTCTCCAGAGAAGAAAATACCAGGATAGAAAAGGAGTAAACCTTAAAGGTAAGGGGGGACGGGAAGAAGCCACTGAAATTATTTGCAGATAGCTAAACAATTTCTAAAATGTAAATGGAGGATGGAAATCTATTGACGTATACAGCCGAATAATAAAATAACTTTCATAAAAACCAAGATTTCAGAAGACAAGAAGAGAGGATCACCCTGTCCAGGAGGTCCCTTGGGTAGCAGTTAGAATCGCCTTTGGCTGGGTGTCACAAATCCTAAGTGCTGTGTCTCAGAACTCCAGATTCAGCTCAAGGCTGAGACACTGCACCAGGGAGTCATCAGGACTGGCTCCTTCTCCTTTCCAACCACTTTCCCAAGTGTGTAGATTTTGTTCTTATGATTGCAAAGTGGCTCTTTTATATCCAAGCAGATGTCCCAATCCAGATATGAACAAGGGGATAGGCCAAAAAGGAAAAGATGCATTCTTACTTTTGAGCACAAAAAATTTTAGCTTTTTAAAAGTCTCATCCAGCAGATTCCTATTTGCATTTTATTAGTCCGAAGTGCCTTGCATAGCCAAATCTAGCTGGAAGGTAATCTCAGAAAATTAGTACTTCTACCTGAACATCTTGAAAATAGTTAGGGTTCTGTTGCTAAAAAAAAGACAAGAAAAGCTTTGAAGTAATTTATTATTAGCTAACAATTAAACAGCATGTTCTACATGCCAAACACTTTACATATAATAACGCATTTAATGCAGGTAACCTCTGCATTAGATGCCATTATATTTCCACTTTGAATATAAGTAAACTGAAGCATATAGACCTTTAATAACACGCAAAAGACCACCTAGCTAAGAAGTGGCAGAGCCAAGGTTTGATCCCAAGTACTCTGTCTCCAGATACCATGATAATACCACATTGTGCGTATGACACACCCAAAGAGGCACAAGAGTTAGAACTGGCAGCTACACAGAGGGTGGCAGGGATGCTGTTAGCTAAACTGAAAGTCTGACTTCTAAACCACACCACAGGGTGACAATCCTATTCCTCATCCACATTTCCCACTCCCCCTCCATCCATTTGACTCCAGAGTGAAAGATAAAAAGATTTTCGACCACTTAGTATCACTTAAGACTCTTTCAGCTTTGAGTAACAAAAAAGCAAAACAATACTAATGGCATAAACAATAAGAAATTGTATTGGTGCATATAATGGGAAATCTACCAGTAAAAGCGAAAGAGCTAAGCCTAGTATGACCGGACTTCAGCTTCATTTGAACACTATTTTCTTTGGTATTCACTCCTCTGTGAGTTAGCCTTGTTTTAGAGGTAGTTTTCCTCATTATAAAAAATGGATGACAGAAGTAAGTGATGCAGTATTTTCCTCGTTTCTTTCTTGAAGTAGAGAGAGAAACAAATTCTCTATAATTCTCTCTTAAGAGCAATTAAGGACTCTCTCCCCCCAGAAAAGCTTCCAACCACTCTCCCAGGTCCAGAATTGGTTCCCTTGCCTATTCCTAAAACAATTACTAGCGTAGTATAGAACTGTAACAGTCCAAAACAGAGAGTTAATGAGAAAGTAATGAAAATAACAAAAAAAATCATTGAAGTGAAGAGTAAATAACACATAAAGTGTCTGACTAGTATAAGATTTCCAATCAAGGAATACTGAATGCTGGAATACAGAAGAGTATATTCTCAAATTTATCAGGGTAAAGATATAATTTCTAACCCTAGAATTATATTCCCAGCTAAACTATCAACCAAAGACGAGGGCAAAATAAATACTTTTTCACATACATAAATATTCACGAGTTTCATTTCATATGTACAACATTCTGAGGAGGTCATTTAAGGATATATGTCAGAAAAATGAGAATAAAAAGGAAAACAGAAAAAGTATGGAATACAAATAACTGGTATCCTTAAAAGTGGGATGTAGGTGGGATAGGAAATACAAGGATTGGTGAAAATCTGTGTAAGAATCAATGATGCCCTGAAATTTCTTTTCACATTACGCTTCCAGGTGTCAGCTCACCAAAGTGGTCTGAAGACTGAGACTTACTCTTTAGAGGTTAAAGCTGGAGGGATTTTGTATTCAGTGATAGTAACTGAAGTGGGAACACTATAGTGAAAGAAGGGATTATACTGAACAGTGAGATACTAAAGCTCCTTCTTCCACTGAGTATTGGAGATTTTCTCTTTGGGGAATGTGTTGAAGCCAAGAGATAAATACTTAAAGGTATAGACAGGGACCTCCAGCTGCAAGGTTCCCACCCTAACCTCAAAACCCAAACCCCACTCTCTCCATATACACAATGTATGTTTAGGTTTATTTAGTGTCTCAGTCATATTAGAAAATAGCAAACCAAGAATAACTAAAGATATATGAGAAAATTCCACATGAAAGACGGGTACTAAATTATATAGAAAAAATAAAGAAGCACTGAGGAAACATAAAATTTTCAGGGAAATAAGGAAATATTTCCAAAGAAAACCTATAATTACTGGCCTCAGAGAAATAAAACAAGAGGAAATAAGGAGAGAAAGCTGAAAAAGAACTGTTTACGAATCAAAAAAGTCTAAGAAATTAAAATATGATCACATAAAAAAAATTCAGTGAAGATGTGGAAGATAGAGAGAGGTAAAGAAATTTTCCATAAAATACAAAAGTGGCCACTTCTCAGAACAACAGCGGAAATAAAAGTCAGTGAAGCCCTTTGTTTAAAATCTGAGGGTGGTGCGTGACATTGGCAAGATAATTGAATAAGATGTCCCTTGCTATGTCCCCCACAGAAAACAATTTGGTAACCATCCAGCGCCACATGCCAAGGCACCCGGGAGAAGTGTTGCCCACCTATGAATTGGGTGTTAAGCAAACAGACCTTGGTCCTGGTTGTGGATCCTGAAGTGGCCCATGAACTGGCTTCAGGCTCTCTTGACCAGGATCCAGGCGCCCTGGAGAACACTGATCTAGGCGATCACCCATGGATGAGCGAGCCTTTCTGGAAGTCCAGGAGTCCAACAGAGAAGTTCCAGCACGCTGTTGGAGCAAAAAATATCCAAGATCAGGCGAATTGAAAAAAGTGAGAGGAACAGCTTGACATTCCCACATTACCCCTCTTCCAAGGTGGCACAGCTCAGTGCCAAGAAAGCCCTCCTCAGCCCATGACCCTTCCCACGAAGTGAAAGTGAGTGAGTGCCTAGCTTCCCAGCGCTGTGGGAAGCTGCCAGGGGCCAATTTCTCTCTCAACCAATCTAGAATGCTGAGTCATGAGCTTCATGACTAAGGGGCCTAAGAGGCTGGGAGAACATCAGCCATCTCTCAAAGGGTATCAAAGGGGAATAGATCTTACTGAGTCATGAACTGCTGATATGCCTCACCTGTGGGTACCCACAACGGGCCCATGGGCACCCGTAGCATACTGTGCATCACATGCACACACTCCCCATCCCATGGTATGTGCTTCTGACGGTAGCAAAAGCAAGTTTTGACAGACAGCTAGTGAGCATGTGCATAAAGGTGAACTGAGTCTGTGGGCCACAAAGAGACCACAAACTTGAGCATTTAACATTACCTTCGGGAAAGCAAAAGGAAAGCTGTCAGTAACTGGCCTGTTGAGAAGCAGGATGGAGTAAAAGCATAGAAGCTTAAAAATTCTGCCACAAGAGGGAGCAAGAAGCGTGAAGCATATGTATCCAAATAATGTTTGAGAACGCCTTAGAACCCTAGTAGAGCTGAAGGAACGTAATTCTTTTCCAAAGTCAGTCAGTAAAGATCAGAGGAGGTGACTATTACTTAAAACGTGAAGATAGCAATTCAAGACTTTTAGGAATATAAAAATATTCAAATAAAAATGACACCACAAAATGGTCACAATAATTTTCCAGTAATTGATACCTAAAACATGGAGCTCTGCAAATTACCCAACAAATAATTCAAAAATAGCTGTTTTAAGGAAGCTCAATGAGCTAAAAGAAAACACAGAAACACAATTCAATGAAATCAGGAGAACAATGCCCAAACAAAATGAGAAGTTCAACAAAGAGATGGAAGTAATAAAAAAAAGAACCTAAAAGAAATTGTGAGGTGAAGAATACAATGAATGAACTGAAAAATGCTACAGAGCAATAACAACAAAATGGACCAAGTAGAAGATAGAATCTAAGAATTAGAAGACAGAAGAACATATACATTCAGAGAACAAAGAAAAAAGAATGAAAAAGTATTTTAAAAGTGTATGTGATCTATGGGGTACCAGGAAAAGAACTAATTTGGGAATTATTGCAGTTTCTGAAGGAGATAGAGGAAGAGGATATCAGAAAACTTATTTTTAAAAATAATGGCTAAAATCTTCTCAAATCAGGAGATTTAGCCATTTATGAAATCAATAATAAACAAGAAAATCAGAAAATTCACAATAATGTGGAAATTAAACAATACACTTCTGAAAAACAAATGGGTAAAGGAAGAAATCAAAAGGAAAATCAAAACTATCTTAAAACAAATTAAAATGGAAACTTAAGGCATCAAAACTTATGGGATGCAACTAGAACAGTAATGAGGAAAGATTAAAGTGGTTAAGTAAGCTTCTACATTAAAAAAAGAAGATAAATCTTGACTTTATATGTCAAGGAACTAGAAGGAGAAGAACAAACTAAGCCCAAAGTTAACAGAAGAAAGGAAATAATAAAGAATAGAGATGAGCCGAAACCGGTTTGGCTCAGTGGATAGGGCGTCGGCCTGCGGACTGAAAGGTCCCAGGTTCGATTCCGGTCAAGGGCATGTACCTGGGTTGCGGGCACATCCCCAGTGGGAGATGTGCAGGAGGCAGCTGATCGATGTTTCTCTCTCATCGATGTTTCTAACTCTCTATCTCTCTCCCTTTCTCTCTGTAAAAAATCAATAAAATATATTTTTAAAAAAGAATAGAGATGAAATCAATAAAATAGAGAATAGAAATCAATAAAATTAATTTTTGAAAAGATAAACAGTGATCTCACTTCTAGGAATATATCGTAAGAAACCTGAAAATCTCATCAAAAAGAATATATGCACCCCGACGTTCATAGCAGTACAATTTACAATAGCTAAGATTTGGAAATAGCCCATCAGCAGATGAGTGGATAAAAAAACTGTGGTACATGTACACAATGGAATACTAAGCGGCAATAAAAAAGAAAGAACTCTTACCACTTGCAACAGCATGAGGGGACCCGGAGCTTATTATGCTGAGCGAAATAAGCCAGACAGACAAAGATTAAGTATCACATGAGCTCACTCATATGTGGAATCTAATGAACCAAATAAACTGATGAACAAAAATAAACCCAGAGAAATAGAAGCATGAACAGACTGTTGAACCTCAAGACGCAAGGCAGACGAGGGTGGGTGGGAAGAGATCAACCAATGAACTTGTATGCATATATGCATAACCTGTGGACACAGACCATGGGGTGGTGAGGGCCTGGGGTGGGGGCAGCAGTGGGCTGGAAGAGGTTAATGGGGGAAAAAGGAGGACCTATGTAACATTTTCAACAATAAAGTTTAAAAATAAAATAAAATAAAAAACGGAAAAACAAGGAAAAAATAAATATAAGAAATGGATAAATTCTTAAACACATACAACCTACCAAAACTGAATGATGCAGAAACTGAAAATATGAACAGATCAATTACAAGTTAGAAGAGTGAAATAATAATAATAATAAAAAAAACTCTGACCAGAGAAAAGCCTAGGGCCAGATGGTTTAAAGAACTAATGCTGTGTCTGTCACATATGCCACCTGCTGCCAGGTCAGGATGGCTAGTTGACCACATCTATTAAGTGCTTCCTCTACCACAGGGCCAGGAGGGGGACTGAGCACAGCAGGCTGGCCGGGCCCACAGCATCAGGGGCAGGGCTGTTGTGTCAGCCAGGCCTTTGGTCACATCCCCACACTGGGGCAAGCAGGAGTAAGGCAGTATAACTGAGAGCACCACCAGAACCAAGTGGAAATGGGGAAGGAAACTTCTCCAAGGAATGAGGGATGAGGTCATGGAAAGGGAAGAGATAGTGGTCAGATGTGTGTGGATGAAAATGAATCACAGCTGTGACACCGAGCACCGACCGGGCCCCAAAGCCTTCGGCAGGGCGCTCGGAACTTACGGAGCCCTTGGGCACCAGGCATGTGGTCCAGCTGGAGTCACCAGCTTTGTGCAGTTCCCCTCACCAGCTCCATGAAGAGGGGGCTGAGGCATTTTTAGCCAGAGAACCCAGAGAGCATGAGTCAGCTGCTGGGTCACAGCCCAGGTCCCTGCGGCAGGTCAGCCAGAGAAAAGAGGCTGACCCTGCTGAGAAGGGGGAGGGGAGGGGGGGCGGAGAATGAACCCAGACTGGAGGTTAGAGGGCTAGGCCAGATGACAAACACACTGGGAAGTGAGACCTTGTTCAGCCCTTGTCTTTCATGGCTCTCCCCTCCTAGAAGGTGCAGAGCAGACACAGTGAGCAGGGCTGGAGGGTGAAAAAACAGGGTGGGAATGTGAAGAGGCTGTCCCTTCCTTCCCACCGTAGCTCTCCCAGGGCCTGAGACCGGACCAGCAGGCAGGCCAGGAGCTTTGAAGGGATGAGAGATTGAGCTTCAGACTGACCTTTTCACTGCCAGAAAATGGAGACCTGGGTGACTAGAAAGACTGAGGGACTTGCAAGATTTCATCCAGGAATAAAGAATGATGGCCCAAAGCAGGTCGGTTGGGGACCATGTGAGAGAACAGCGTTCTGCTTCCATCTGCACCCCATCAAGTCCAGTGCACCCAGTGAGCTGGTTATGATTAGTAAGCACCTTCTGTATGGCAAGCACGGTGCGGGGCATGAGGGACACAGCACTGGACACAGCACCTGGCCTTGCTCCTCGTGCCCTGCCGGGGCTTCCATTAGAGTGGAATCCCAGGTCTGTGCCTGCCCACCTGCCCCTTGGTAGCAAGACTGAGCCCTCACTGTATTCCTGAAATGGTGACTCCTAGATGCCCTCTGCTTGTCCTCCAGCTCCTAAAGCGGTGTGGGGTGGAGTCCTACATAAAAGTCCTTCCACAGGTCCCCACTCCAGCCCTTTATCGCACAGCCCTCCACAGTGTGGAAGTGTGTTCATCCATGCAACTAACATTTACTAAACACCTACTATGTGGCAGGCCCTGTGCTAAATAAAATGAGGATGACGTGGAAAAAAAGCTTCCGCACAGCAAAATCACACAATAGCAGTTTCTGTTGTCAGATCAACTGTGAAGGTATCACAGTGCCTGTGTTCAGATAAGCCTTACTTTGTTGTTACAATTGTTCTATTTTATTAGTTGTTAATCTCTCACTGTGACTAATTTATAATTTAACTTCATCATAGGGATGTATGTATGTATAGGAGAAATCATAGCATATATAGGGCTCAGTACTATCTGCAGTTTCCAACATCCACTTGGTACCTTGGAAAGTACCCCCTGTAGATAAAAGTGGAGCTACTGTAGCATTTACGTAGAGGTTGCACATAGAATAAATTTTAAAAGTTCTCACCACACAAACACACCCAAAAAAGTAACTCGGTGAGGTGATGGACAATAAAACTAGAAATTCAGGGAAAATAATTTGTACTATATAATTCTGCACCCTCTCAAACTATATACTACATATGACACCCGCATAGGGAAAAGAGAAGAGACCTAGTAGATTATCCGATGTCTTTGTACTAATGTAATGATGTACTTAACCATATTAGATTGGCAAAGGATTTGGGGATAAAATAGTGATATTTCATAGAAAACTGAGAAAATGACAAAGAAAGTAATTATTAACGCCAGGAAAAAGAAATGGATCCAAAGAAAACATAATTGTCATACCCATATTGATTAATAATAAAAATTTTGATTTAACCAAAAACTTGAATAAAGTGTGTGTTAGGGGTGTATAAAGCTATTACATCTTCATATTTCTAGTAGGTAGTCAATAACAACTAAACTAATAATGTTTTAAAGTAGCAATGCATGTTACTTAGAAACATGAGGTTAACATTAGGAGAATCAGCTAATAAGATTTGACAATGATTACACCTCTGGGAGCAGAAATTATCTTTGGGATGCTGAGTGGGATAAGAAACTGCTAATTTTCATTATAGGCTTTGAAAATCTATTGGATCTTTAAATCTATGTACATCTATCTGTTTAATAAAAATAAAAATAGTTTTTAAAGGAGTATATTAGCCATGTAGTTTAATTTTTATTACAAGACACATTTTAAAAGTGATATAATTATCCCTTTCACCTTCTTTTAGAAGGTGAAATTTTACTCCAAAGCAACAACAAAAGTAACAAGAAAGAAAGAGAGAGTGAAAAAAGAGAAGAGCAGAGAAGACAAGACAAGAGAAAAAAAGAAAGGGGGTAGTAAACCAGAAAAGAGGAATGCACAGCATTTACATTAAGGGAATTCGTGGGATAATGATGAAAGGAAATCTTAGTCACAGAAAGCAGTGGGTCTAGAGTGGAGCAGAAGGTTGGAAGACTCCAAGAAAGAAGAAAGACACCTGTGGGTCGCCACCCCTTTGGCGGTCGAACGACCCTTTCACAGGGGTCGCCTAAAACCATCCTGCATATCAGATATTTACATTGCGATTCATAACAGTAGCAACATTACAATTATGAAGTAGCAACGAAAATAATTTCATGGTTGGGTCACAACATGAGGAACTGTATTTAAAGGGCCAGAAGGCTGAGAACCACTGTTTTAGACGATTCTATTATTAGTATGCTCTAGCATTGTTATTCATAACCCTACATCTTCAGTTCATCCGAATGCATTATTTTAATACATTTCAGCCAGTAGATAATAGCAAAGATAAGTGATTTGATTAAATCTATACACATAGCAAGTGTTCTCAAAAAAGATGTTCAATTTCTTCTTTTGCCTTTAGGAATTTAGGCCAAAAGTTATAGGCTGGAAAATAAAACTTACCACTGAAGTATAAACATTACTCATGCAGATTATAACAACATTTGTAAAATTTATGGGCAAGGTAAATATATATATATATGTATTCATTCATTCTCAGGAAGCTACATGAAATTTTACTCCAAAGCAACAACAAAGAAAGAGAGAGTGAAAAAAGAGAAGAGCAGAGAAGACAAGAGAAAAAAAGAAAGGGGATAGTAAACCAGAAAAGAGGAATACACAGCATTTAGGAAACAAAGTATCAAACACAGGACAACATTAAGGGAATTCGTGGGATAATGATGAAAGGAAAAGACAAGACAAGAGAAAAAAAGAAAGGGGGTAGTAAACCAGAAAAGAGGAATGCACAGCATTTACATTAAGGGAATTCGTGGGATAATGATGAAAGGAAATCTTAGTCACAGAAAGCAGTGGGTCTAGAGTGGAGCAGAAGGTTGGAAGACTCCAAGAAAGAAGAAAGACACCTGTGGGTCGCCACCCCTTTGGCGGTCGAACGACCCTTTCACAGGGGTCGCCTAAAACCATCCTGCATATCAGATATTTACATTGCGATTCATAACAGTAGCAACATTACAGTTATGAAGTAGCAACGAAAATAATTTCATGGTTGGGTCACAACATGAGGAACTGTATTTAAAGGGCCAGAAGGCTGAGAACCACTGTTTTAGACGATTCTATTATCAGTATGCTCTAGCATTGTTATTCATAACCCTACATCTTCAGTTCATCCAAATGCATTATTTTAATACATTTCAGCCAGTAGATAATAGCAAAGATAAGTGATTTGATTAAATCTATACACATAGCAAGTGTTCTCAAAAAAGATGTTCAATTTCTTCTTTTGCCTTTAGGAATTTAGGCCAAAAGTTATAGGCTGGAAAATAAAACTTACCACTGAAGTATAAACATTACTCATGCAGATTATAACAACATTTGTAAAATTTATGGGCAAGGTAATCTGTTAGATGGTTATTTAAATGTGACAAAGTAAAGTGGAAAGTAAAATCCCAACATCTGGGGCCAGAATATCTGTATTCAGGAGGGTTAGATGTGCATGCCAATGAATCAAGATGCCCTTGAGGTACTCTGAACTTTTTTTCTAAGAGGTATCCTTGATTGAACTGAATGTCCCAAATCAGTAATTGATATCTTACTTACTTATCTTTGTTAGAATTTGTCGATGTACCCACTGAACATTTGTAAGAGTTATTGACCATCTCAGGGTTGCTCAGGAAAAGAAAATAATCAAAAGTGCTTCTGATGGCTAATTTTATGTCAACTTGACTGGCCTAGTATTTGATCAAACATTCGGCGTGTGTCTGCCAGAGTGTTTTGGATGAAATTAACATTTAAATTAATAGACTGAGTAAAGCAGATTGCTCTTCCAATGTGGGTGAGCCTCATCCAATCCACTGAAGGCCAGACTAGAATAAAAAGGCAGAGTAAGGGAGAATTCCCTCTCTCTGCATGGTGCCTATCAGCTGGGACATCGGACTTTGCTGGCCTTCAGATTTTACTCCTAATGGAACTTACTAGTATACGTCAGCTCTCCTGGTTCTTAGACTTTCATATTCAGACTAGGGTTATACCACTGGCTCCCATAAATCTCCAATTTGTCAACTGATGATCTTGGGACTTCTCAGTCTCTATAACTGTGTGACTCAATTCTCTATAATTAATATCCCCTCCTCTCTCTCTCTCTCTCTCTCTCTCTCTCGCTCTCTCTCTACACACACACACACACAAATAGGTTCTGTTTGCATGTGTGTTTGTTTTTTTTTTTTAAGAAAAACTCAGACTAACACAGAGTTTTTTTTTATATAACTTCTCTGGAGGAAATTAACAAGTTCAGTTAAACTGATATTTCTAAACTGTTTGCGTGTCTGTTTGTTTTTTTTTAAGAAAAACCCAGACTAACACAGAGTTTTTTTATATAACTTCTCTGCAGGAAATTAACAAGTTCAGTTAAACTGATATTTCTAAATACTTAAATATCCAGTCAACCACACTGAGGTCATAGATATCTAATTTTTGTCTTAGTTTAGTCTTTTGGCTTGAATGTAACAGGAATCACCTAATACTAATCTAGGCCAAATATAATTTTAAAAAGGAAGGTGGGGAGGGATTTATTGTAAGGAGAGACAAGTATTTTGGTGCCGTCAAGGGCAGAAGAGCCACTACACACCACGAAAGAGATTGAACAGGACGTGAGGCCATTTCATGTTCCCATTTAGACTTATCTCAGGACATTTGTTTTATTTCTTTTTCTCTCTACTGACAAACTATCACTGTTACTCTGTTCACAAAGTGATAACCATGCCATAATTCAAGAGGTTTTACTCTCCTTAATTCAAGAGACCAGCTCATGTAGGGGATGAAACTCTTGATACTAACTCTAGATTCTTATGGGAGGAATTTGGTCATATTTGGGTCAGGTTCTCCTCTTGATCCAACTATCTTTTAGGAGCATAGAGTCATGTTGTATGAACATGACTGTCATCCCCTGTACCTGTGACTGTGTGGATGAGAATTAGGAGTGTTAGGAGTCCTGAGATAAGACAGCATAATTCTGAACTTACGTTTTCTTTCAATTTATGTTAGATCTTCTGTGTGTCCAGCACTGGGGATGTCATTCTGAAAAAGAAAGACATGTTTCTTACCTTCACAAACCTTACTATCTAGTTAGGTGTTGTGTAGCATGTAGGGGACTGGTGAGAACTGGGTTTATATATACTTAAATTGCCAATGTAATGCAACAAGTGATATTATGCAGACAAAAAAGGGTGTTATGAAAGCAACTGAAAAGAGGTATTTCCCTCAGACTTGGGAGATCACTGATGTCTTTTTGTGAGAAATCACACCCATGCTAAGACTATAAAGATGCATAGCGGGGTTAGCCTAGTCAAAAAGATGAAGAAAGGACCTAACAGAAATGACAAGACTGGAATGTTTATGTAAATGACAGATCATGTTGATGGATCCCAAACAAAGTCATATTGGAATGCTGAAGGGTGTCTTCCTTTGGATTTCCCAAAAATCAGATCTTGAGACAAGATAAGACCAAGTGAGTCCTCTGTGTTGGCATCACTCTTAACAGAGATTTGTCCAACAAAGATGGCCAACAACAATATTTGCATTCTCCCCATGTAGCAACCCCAGCAGAAAAACAGCACCTTTTCCTGGATGGTTTTAGGAAAAAGTTCCATCACTGACTCTTCTGGAAACAATTGGGCCATTGAGCCAATCACCATGGCCAAACATCTGGAATATTCTGATTAGTCAGGCATTAGGGGATTCAGAAAGGCCACCCTTGTATCACCAAATAGTAGGTGAGGATGAGTAGTTCTTCAAAAGATAATACAGCATTATTACCAGAAAAGAAAATGGATGCTAAGCAGGCAAAATCAATACATGTCTACTAAAATTTGGGGTGTTACTCCTTTAATATTTACTTTATACTTGGAGGTGTGTTATGTATACAGACTTAGCAACCAAGTACTTTGGGGAAGGAGGTGGTAACTGAGTTCATTCAATGGCTCTCTTCTATCAGAGTAGTAGTTTGGACATAAAGGATGATTGCAAAGAGTAAAAATTTAAATCATCAACACTTTATCAGTATATCATAAAAATTTACACAGAAAGAGAATAGTAATTCTTAACCCATATTAGGTTCAGAGACTTTTTTTCACAGATATTTTTTAAAAACTCATAAATTTAATAGACCTGCTCCTTAGCAAATTTTTTGTGTGCACACATACTTCTTTTAAAGCATTCAGTCTCCATGAAGCCCAAGTTAAACTTCCAATCCCGATTGACTGGATGCTTTCAAAGCCCTTGGCTCCCTTGCAAGTAAACAGATAGTCCTTTTCATAGTTATAACATAGAAATGCCATTTAGATGAATTTGTTGATTTTTAGTTTTAAACTGCTGAAATTATAAAGATACACAAATACTAAACACTATTTTCATAGCGTATTCTTGTTCAATTCAGTGTCACAATCTTAAATCAAGACAGATAAACTGTATTCAATTTCTGGTGAGGATACAAGGGCAAAAAATTAAGTCTTTCTGAAGCTTTTGAATATTGTTTACTCCCATAATAAAGAAAGCAGCTTGCTGCCTAATAAGATGAGGCCTGGGAGGTTGCGTTATCAATTTGTTGATTCCTTGGAGGAAAAAAAAAACACATTTTAAAAACAAATCCAAGAGTAAGACACACATGAATGCAATCCATTTACACTGAGAGCACATTTCTATACTGTTCCAAATAATGAATTTCTGTATAGAAATTTATTCCTTCTACCATGCCTTCCCTAAATAGTATGTTCAAGAATTAAATATATCTATGTTTATAGGAACCACTTTAGGGTTTCTCTGCCTTTTTTTTTTGATAAACAATATTATAAACAACCATAAATTTGTGAAAATGTTAAAATGCTAAATTTGTAGGTTTGCCAGATAAAATACAGGATGCCCAGTAAAATTTGAATTTCAGATAAGCAATAATTATT
Organism: Myotis brandtii; assembly: GCF_000412655.1. Taxonomy (NCBI): domain Eukaryota; kingdom Metazoa; phylum Chordata; class Mammalia; order Chiroptera; family Vespertilionidae; genus Myotis; species Myotis brandtii. The sequence continues at coordinate 7,680,218 of NW_005370223.1, forward strand.
TTTTAGGATAAGTATGTACCAAATATTGCATGAAACATACTTATGCTTAAAAAACACACCACTATTGTTGTTTATTTGAAATTCAAATTTAATCCTATATTTTAATTTTCTAAACCTGGCAACCCTATACACTTGCACACAATATTGTTTTATTCACTTGTAAATAAACATTTGATTTACATATTAAAGTAGTTTTGGTACAGGCATCTCATTTTATTGTGAAGTCTGTTTTCCAGTTAAGACTATACAATTATATTCTCATTTTCCCCCCCCATAATCAGTTTCAACTCATATCCTTTAAACTCCCACATAACTTTATGAAGAAAACCAGACTGAGATAGATGTGCCTTTATTTCCAATTGGTTTCAAATCAACTCTTTTAGTATTTGAGGAAATATTATTACAAGTTGTATATTTTATGCTTCTAAAGTAACTTATATATATGATATTAAATGGTTTGTCTTCAAAAGCAGAAACTTTTCAAAATGAACCATTGTGTAGAAATGAAATCAGTGAGTGTAGAAAATGAATAATTCATTTTTAAGTAAATGAGAAATTATTTTGTACTGTTACTTATACATCTTCACATTTATAGTTAAATAGTAATTTGCGATACACAGAGTATTAGTTGTGAATTGTGGTTTTCAATATCACAGACACATTTGTTGCTGTGGTTTTGCAATATCATTCCCTAATGCTTTTCTCAATTGTGGTTTTCATAATCATTGTTTGATAGTCATGTAACTGTGGTTTGGGGCTGCTATACCCATTTGGACAGAGATAATTGCTTATAGGTTTTGCTGTCTTTTTTATTTTATAACCTTAGTAAGTTAAACTAGAAAAAAGAAAAATTTAACTTTAAATAACATTAACATTCTTATTAAACATGATGAGAAAGCACAAAATATAATAGTATCCTTGTTTAATTCATTCATACTAGCTATAATGAACATGCATATTTATAAATTAAATAAACTATATTTATTTCTAATAGTGGAGTCTGGTTATTTTATTAATCTTGCCTTGAATTTCCTGACTTTTGCTCCTTTCAGCTTTTAAAGTGAATCTTTAGCTGAGATTTATTTGTTTCTCTGTTGCTTTGCATATTTAACCATTTCAAATGCCAAAAGAAACACTAACTGTTATGATATTTTAATTCCAATGGGCATTCCTTTTGGGTGATATAAAAAGTCAGCCAGTTCTGTAAAAAGATCTTTAAAAGCCATAATATATAACACATCCAATTGTAAGCACACCAATTTAATTGTAATGAACTGAAAATTAAGAAGGCAAAAATCTGTGGTTCTCTGTTGGCTTACTCATTCCACAACACAGACACAAGTTAGCCTGCTTTTCCTGGTACTGATGGTTTTTATGTGTTGGTCCTTCAGGGGAGGGACTTTATCAATATAGTGCTTTTTTTCCACTGCAAAGGACCATGTATTCATACAACCTCATATGGTAATAGCGCTCATGGTAATGTTACAAAATTCACAATTGGTCTGCAGCTCTGTATAAAGATTCTCGCAGCCATACCTTTCACAGGGCAACTCTTTCTACCTTCCAGAAGATGTCCTGATGGGGTTATAAATGACACTGATTACAGTGCCTCCTGCACAGGGAGCCGTCTGCATTATGCTCCATCAGCCCAAGCTCTCTCCTGACCCTCAGACGCTTTCAGAGTTTGGTGGGGCTCCCACCAAGGCTAGTCAACCAGACAAAGGGGAGCACAATTTCAGATAAGAATGGGTGATCTCACAACCTGGGGGAAAGTCAGCGGTATGGGGGGGGGGGATGTATGTTAACTGGGGTAGAGTTTATTAGTAAATACTGATGACATAAAGCAGCCAGTTAAACTGCCACTCAGATAGAAGCTACTTCCAGCTCACCCCGGAGAATATATTTAATACTCAGTGTATAGGAAACTATGAGAAACTCAGCTAGCCTCATGCAGCTTAACTTGGCCGAAATAATAACTATGCAAATCACTTCCAAATTTGTTCTTCTGTTGGCTTGCGGTTTCCAACCTTCTACACACACAATAATTGAATAAGAATGAAACAAAACTTTAAAAGCCAAAGAACCATGAAATAGTTATTAGGTCTTACCTGCTTGGGAAATTATGGCAAGATCAAATCTTTTATTAGTCGTCGCTGCTTCCCTGCCGCAGAAGAACTAAAAGGATTAAAGGTCATGGGGCTGGCTGGGGAGGGACATCCGAACTTCCACAGACTTCCTCAGAAAGTTAGTATCTGATGAGAGATGGTTCATTTCCCACCTAGGGCTAATCACCTAGCCTAACGGTTCTCCTTTTTGATGTGAGAAAAATATCTGCCTGTCTCCAAATTTGGAATTTTTTACAATATGACATGAAAGCTCCAGGGGAGAGACAGAGCGCTTTAAGGACACCGCTCAGCAGCATCCCATCTGCGCGGGCCGAGTGGGGGATGGTCCACGTCCAGGGCGGTCTCCAGGGAACCCCGAGAGCAATGAAATGGTCTCCTGAGAGCCCGGGCAGATGAGAGGACTTAACCGGCCCCAAGACACACAGTTGGCATTTGTGATCAGCTGGCTCTCGCCGGAGGATTTTGCCAGGGGCCTAACCTTCCTGCCAAGAACCTGGAAGGGCAGGAAGGGGGCGGGGGTGGAGGCTAGGGGAGGGGGCGGCATAACTGGGAGCGCAAAGTTTACGGAGACTGAGATTTCTTTGTGCCCCACCGCCTAAGCGAGGAGTGAGAGAGGAGAGTTGGGGTCCATCCGAGGGGGCTGTTGGAAGAAGTTGCCAGGAGGGGTGCCCTGGCGGCTGCCTAGCGCTGACGCGGTGTCAACAGCAGAAGGTGGCC
>NW_005370223.1:7683774-7684237 GCF_000412655.1 Myotis brandtii
CGCGAGTTGGTGGGATTATTTCTGGGGAGGGGGGCGCGCGCGCGGGGCGGGGAAGGGAGGGAGGCTCCGGGCCATCCGCCCCAAGAGCCCCGGGTTTGGCAAACTTTGCCTGAGCAGCTGGAGGGACCGCTGGTCAGGGACGGACGGACAGACGGACGGACGGACAGCCCGAGCGCCGACCGGGAGAGGCGGCTCGGAACATCCCACGCCTGCTCGGCTCAGCCCGCGCGCTCCCGTGTTTGTTTGAAATTTCCGCACTTGGTCCCCGCCGCTTTCTCGTCCAGCCTCCCTGGGCAGCCCCGCTCCCTTAGGCGATGATGATGATGACTATTATTATTATTGGGGTCGTTGTCGTCGTTGTGGCGATGGACGTGGCGCTCCCCTGGGGGACCACTTTCAGCATCGGGGGGTGAGAACTTAGTTCTCCGAAAAGCTGGTGGAGACCTCGGGGCGAGGGCGGCGA
>NW_005370223.1:7684577-7724878 GCF_000412655.1 Myotis brandtii
CTGGGAGCCCCCGGGCCCCTGGGAGCTGGGGTGACTTTGAGAGGACGCGGCGGGCGAGAGGCACCTGCCCCCAACACACGGCCTCGCAGCGCTCAACTCGCCTAACTTTTCTGGTCCCAGGGACCATCCCTCCGGTGGTGGTGGTGGTGGTTGCCCTGAGACACGTCTTCAACGCTTTGGCCGAAAAGGAGAAACAGCCTGATTAGTTTAATTTTTGCCAGCCTTGCGGTGTGTCCCTTTCTTCGTCTTGTTGAAAGTAGGGCAACTAGTTGAAAACTGATGATCCGGTCATTTTAATAAGGGTTTACTAGAACCAACCACCCCCCACCCCGTTATTAACCAAATGTACCCAACCCCCCAAAGTTGAACGTTCTGTTGGGTGTACTTTAAAAATAAATCGTGTCCATCAACTTTTCCAGAGTGAAGCGGCGTCCTCATTCTAAGCAGGTTGCTGCAGTGAAGCATTGAATAGATCTTTATGTTCTTGTGGAATCCTTGCCTTTCAGACATGACGCTCTAGCTTTTATTGGGTGGGTTTCTCCTTGTATACTCCAGTTCCTGTTCTGTGCAGCTTGGATTAGAGCAAGGGCTGGGCTTAACTTTTTGGCACAATGCAGTTTTAATCAAGTAGAGATACTGTTCTTGAAGACTTTCACTTTTTCAGAGTGATCCGTCATGGTTTCAACTAATTGCCCTTTACTTTTTGTTACTAAATTGATCCTGTCTCCCTGGTCCAGTGTTGCATTTTTCTAATGCAAAACTGTGCATATTACAAGATGTGATTATAAACATTAAATGCAAATGCTTTTTAGTGCAGGGCTGTCGACTCTAGAATTGTTAATAAATAATTAATATTAATTGATTGTATGGCACAAAGACCATCTGATTCTACTTGGGAATACTTTGTTATCTTCTCAATTAGCTACATTAAAATTTTTTTTTATCCTTCTGTGTCCACCTCATATAATTGAAGATTAAAGTGTTGGAACTAATTGCTGATGCTACACTTGTGTTAGAGGTCATAAAACATTTTAGTGGCTTATTTGAAACCTGTGATTTATTAACTTTCAAAAAATGCTGGAAAGTTCTCTTATTTGAAAGTGAACAAATATTATATTTAGATGTTTGGTCGCAGTGATCCTTGCCTGCTGCTATATGCATACATATGTGTTATTAATGTGCATGCACTTTGGACTTGTAGTGGATTCAATTTGGGGTCACAGTGATAATCTTTGCAAATGTGGGCACCCTTCTCCCATTGCATTGTTAAGGAAAATGAAAAATGAAAGGTCTTTGAATTGTTATATTACAGCAGTGCTATCTAATAGCTGTTTTATTTGGGGGGGGGGGCTGGTGGTGGTGGAATAGTTAAATGTGGTTAGACCAGCTGTAAAGTCATTTTGGTTGCAACCTATCAACATTTATCTCCTTTTGCTTGTCCAAGCATAAGAGGCAGTTTTGAAGATGGAGAAGTTTGTCTTGATACTCAAAGTCGTAACTATGACAGGTTTGTCCCTCCAAATTTAGTAGTTTATAAGAAGTGCAGCTTTTTTATTATCATTAAAAATAACACTGCTGCTTTTGATATTCTGGGTTAAATATAAGTTTAAAAAATGCCATAAAGCGATGCTTTTTGAAACAATAGCATTTCACTAAACTAATGAAACTGCATTTTAAACTCGGAAAGGTCCAGAATTTGAAAATAAAGCTTTGGCCCTGCTGATAACATATACCCCATTTAGAGCAACTATGACAAGCAAAAGTCAGCTTAGACTAGAAACTCTGAAGACAGTCAATTTAAAGGACAAAAAGGTTGTTGGGCACAGTTTTTTTTTCCTCTTACTGCGTACAGTTCCCTGCTATCTAAAATTGTGATTTATGCAGTATTTTAATATTTTGCTTATTCTTTCCCCTTGGGTGCTCTCCGGGCAGCGATAAAAAGGCGACGCTGAAAGAGCACCATTAATTTGCTATGATGACTGGCCAGATAAGGGGAGATAATGGGAAAGATAAGCCGGGAAGATATACCATCAGAAACCCGATTATTACCATTAAAATTCCAGCCCAGCAATCTGCAGAAGCCTGATAATTCCTTCTCCGTTTCCACCACTTTGGGTGATAAGGCAAAAAATAGTCACTCAGTGCTCCTTGATTAGACTGCCTGGATTTCCTGATAATACAGTGATAAATTATGTATTTTGCCCCCATGTTTTGTCCCAAAATTCAGATTTTTTTTCCCTATTCCAAGACTATATTTTCTGCCCTCCCCTCAGAAGCTTTCTCTGCGAAGCTATTATTGTAATCCCGGTTTGATAAAAAGCCCTGATAGGACGGGAGGTGTTTGGTGTGGGAGCCATATCATGCTATCAGCCCATCTCCTCGCACAGCTGCTCGCTGTTGTTGTTTTTAGCCTTATCACCTCCTGCCAATATGCCAATAAATTGCCCAGATTGTTCTCCATTCTGGGGCTGCGCTGCAAAATTTATGACAGAAATGATGATTTTTTTTTCCTTTTACCAACGCATCTCTTTATGATTAGTAAGCGTGTTGTGTGTGCAGTTTTACTGTGTTCTTCCCCAAGCTGTTGTCTCTAGTCATGGGTTTACTGCCCTATATGTCCCTCAACTTCAGTCCTACTTAAGTTTATTGGCTATGGGTGCGGGGAAAATAAATTTTTTGTTTGTTTGTTTTTACAAGTGCTACCTAGTATTTAATGTGGAGGTTGAAAAGGGAGGAGAGAAGCTCAGATATTTTATTTCCATATAAAATTCAGAAAAGACACTCTTCTTCATACCATTAAAGTACAGTTTTCCGAAAACTTTTAAATTGCTTGATGTTTTCAAACATGTAGAACATAAATGTTCAGCCTATAGATGAGATGCCAGATAATTTGTGGCAAAGGAAAAAGAAAGGGTGTATGAAGAGACAGATTTTTTTTTTTGAAAAGTGAAGTAGATATTGGGAATTTAATATGCACTTGGAAAGTAAAATGTTTCATGTTCGGAATAATCTTGTTAGCAGTTCTGTGGATGGGTTAGGGCAGAAGTTGGAACCCGTTCCTACTGAATAAATTACCTTCCTGTTACTTGAAATGATCTAATAATTTCAGGCCGTGCGAATCCCTAACTTGCACAGTGGCATTTTCAAGTTTTATGCTATTTTTCTTAAGGAATAGGTAATATAAATGTTTCATTTATAACATGATTATGTTTTTATAATGAGAATGTTGCATATTAAATTTATTTAATATATGTCAATGTGAAAACATCTCTATAACTGGATCATCTTTTGAGCCTTAAAATTATGTTTTTCAAAGAAGTGATTGTGGTTATTTTTCATTGTTCTAGTGTAGGGATTTTTTTTTAGTGTTTCTTATATTGATGTTCAATCTACAATTTGGGGGTTAATTGTCTACTATATTATCAATTATTTTTAAAAAGGGGTTGGGGAATGCAGTGCACATGTGAAATACATTGCTCATCACTCTCCTACTCAGGATGTCCTGTGTTCACCTGCCAAATATTGACAGGTTTTTGCTCTGAAACATATTACTCATTTCATGTGAATTTTAAGAATAATTAAATGTAACACTAAAAAATAAGCCTTTCTCTTTGGTTTATGATATGTCACATGATATGGATTTTATTTCCTACATTTTTGGCTGAGTAACATTTTGGAACACTTATTTTACGCTGGCCATGAAATAAAGGAAAATACATTCTGTATAAAATTGTGTTTTGTTTTGTTTTTTCAGTAAAATAGGTAGCTTGGTGCCCACTGCAAGTTCCTTAATTTATTTACAAGTGTGAAATATATTAATGCATAGTTGTTTTTTTCTGTAAAGATCTAGGAATAAATATTTAGTTGATTAAAAAATGGGCAAATTGTAAGATGGCTAACGTAGGAATCCTGGATTTTCGGAGTTAAAGAGAATATAAGAATGTGTACCTCTAAATGATCATTAATCATGTAGTCAGTTTTTTTTTAAGTTCAATGAAATCAACAATGAAAATATGAATGCAGTAGCATTTTCATCCCTAGTTGGGTAAAGAGTTTAGGACCAAAACTTGGCGAAATGGCTTGGAATTAAAAGAGCAGTTCTTATGTTTTCCACCCCTGATAATTTTCCAAAGTGGTTCATTTGTCAAATTATGGAGTAAGAAAAACTATGAGGGTTAATATCAGGTATCACAATATTTTTTAAATGGACAAAGAAGTTCAAACTTTTCGAGAAATTGTTGTTAGAGATCTTATGAATAATATAATTTACCGATTCAATTACAGGGAGTGTGAGCATCTCAATTTCACATAAGAGATTAGTGTTTATTTTTTATATCACGTGGTTACCAGTAAGATTTTGTAAATTAAAATTTTATTTCCTGAGCTATTTAAATATAGAGATAGAAAATATATTGTGACTTGTCAAACATTATTTAAGTCGGTGCTATTAAGTTGTAAAAGAAAACAATGCAATTAGGTGATTTGCTTCTGGGTTTTACATTCTGCTAATTTAAAATTTATTATATATTTAAAGGTTAATGAAAAGATTCATATATCAATTTGTTCTGGGTAATTGTGGGTATAAATTTAGATGTTCATTGATTGTATCAGTTGTATAACCTATATCTGTATTTATGTTTTGCCTGCATAGTGCTATAAATTAAGTTAACTTTGTGTTGTAGTTAAGGTAACTCAGTTCTCCTGTTCATGAGCTATTCAAGGCCTCTCATCCATGTTATTTCTGCTGTTTAAGGGCATTTAAGGACTAATTGGGTCTTCCTTTGAGTGATAAAAACAAAAAATGAAACTCTAAGTAGACCATTTTGCTATTAGTTTTTATCAGTGGAAAAAGTTTTGAGAGAACAAGATTGAAGCTAATATGTTTGCTAAAATGGGATATTTGAGACTAGATGTATGGATTTCGAACACATTTTTTTTGCTCTTCCCCATAACCAAGGCAAATCAAGAATGGACTTATTTGCCTTTTAGTCACTTCCCCACTTTTCAACATGTCACTTTTGCTACAAAGGTATTAAATGAATCAATTAATTTCACAAATTCTAAATTATTGAATTTATTTTTACATTTTAGGAAAGCACCTCCCCAAATGTACTTTCCTTCAAAATAGCATATAGTCACGTTTTAAATAAAGTGATACTATTGGGAAGAACTTTTTTGATGTTTGGCTGAATTGTGAGAAGACTCTAAAATTAGGTTTATTTGGGAATATAATATACCTTTCAAGAATCCTTTTCTTAATGCAATCTTTGTTCACTACAAAGTACCAGTACATATGGTAACTTTGGGATCCTGATCCTGCCAGGCATGTTCCCTTGCAGTTTTTGTTACCTTCCCAATTCCGAAGGGCTGATAGGACATTTCAGAAGAATACTGCAGGTGTTTTTGAAACCCTCATTCAGTGCCTGCCACTGTGTAAAATTCATTCAGCCAAAGTTCCTGACTTCAGTCACCAGAGAATGTGTTTCCACCATAGATTAAAGGGGTAAGTATGTAGCATTCAATAAGGTTATGTTTTTTTAAAAGCTGAAAGGCAATTAAATTAATAAGCTCAGACATGGCAATATTTTGCCTTCTAGAAAGAACTATCTCTTTAAAGGTATTAGCATAAAGATAGCACATTTGTTTATTATGCTTCCAAATCAGCTGCTAGTATCTCTGCCACAGGTAACAATTGACTTTTCAGGCTTCAAGTTAATAGCCTTGTCTCTTGCTTGTAGGGATCAATATTAGTATTAATTAATCACCATTATCGCCACCAGGATCTGGTTCTATTTGTTGTTACATCAGCAAAATATCAATATAGAAAGTGGACTCTCTGATCGTCATGGCAACTTCATCTCTTGGGTCAAAGAAAGTTTATCTTATCTGTGCATAGAGAGTGGCAAACTGTTTAGGGATCTAGTTTGAACTCTAAGAACATTGATTTATTTTTGTTTGCGAATAGAGGCTGAATTCCAATCACAAGGGATAGGTAAGATTTAAATATTAATGCAGGGAGGCCTGTCTGAGAGGGTGTCATACCATACTGTCAGACTGTCTTTTTGAGATGACAAAATGGTAGAGAAGAATTGTCTAGTCAGAATTTTTTAAAGCCTTAGTAATTTATACTTTTGACATATACTTCTAGAAAGGAATATATGATAATTACTAGGTGGAATTTGTTTTGGTCAGGATTTCAGATGTTAAAGTTAGAGGCTATCATTTTTTATCTTGCATCCCATCTTTCCTGGCCTGTTACTATAATATCCACTATTTTTAAAAAGTACTTTTGAGGACTAGTTTTGCCTCAGGTGGGGTGTGAGATGAGGCCAGAAAGATTTGCTATGAATATTCAGTTCCAAGGAACACATTTTTACGGGAATATTTTAATATTAACAAATATTCATTGCTACTAAGTGAAATCCCAAAGCAATGCACTGAAAGGATAGCTATCTTTGGAGAATATTTGCAAAGATAATAAAAGATCATAAGTTGCTGAAGCCAGGAAACAAAAGACATGCTAATTTGTTGATATTCTTGAGATACAGTGATCACTTAAAATGAGCATTTTCTTCTAGATCATATTGGGAATTCATCTTACTCTTTTTCAAAAGTTATGCTACAGAGTAGAAACTGGGTTTAGAAATAATGCCTGCAATTGTCTCAGGGTTGTGGGCATTTAATAAACTTAACCATGTTTGTGTATGGGGAAACTATGTATCTCATGATTTTGGGGATTTTAAAAATGAATGTCGAGTGCCCGGTGGCTGTAACCAATACCATATACTTAATTGCTTATTCATTCCAGGCATTGTCCAAGTAATAGCTGAAAGTAAAGTCTTTATTTAGTCTGCAAGGCAATGCTACTTATTATTTAATATTCTGGTAATATTCCCACAGGTGTAAAACAGAGAATATATTTATTAGTGGCTCTAGTATAATACCTAGTATTAAATAGACCTTCATTTCATCTGAGCATTTGTGAAAATACACCCCTTTAAGTTGCTAGAAGTTGTTGAATAGTGTTAGTCTGATGTTTTTGCATACACATTTGGCTTTTGTTAATGTCAAATTTATCATAAACAACTGTCACAGATATATATTTGATATAATAGCTTACATATAGGCTATCGCAAATATATATAATCTTAATAGCATTTCTGCAGGCTATTAAAAATCTATTTTAAAAATGTTGCTTAAATTTTAATACGCATCGAAAATAATATTTAAATGGGCATTAATTGGAGATATGTTTAGTGTTCTTTTTCAGTTGCTTTTTTTTTCTTTGGTAAATTATTTTGAAGATATGAATTACTCTAATCTACATTTGGAAAACTTTGGTGAGCATCTCTTATTAAGAGCATTAATTTGGGAAATTTTTTAGTGTTCTTTTTCAGTTGCTTTTTTTTCTTTGGTAAATTATTTTGAAGATATGAATTACTCTAATCTACATTTGGAAAACTTTGGTGAGCATCTCTTATTAAGACAATAAAAGAGAATTTTCAGCCAGTTGACATCTATACAATGTCGCATGTGGAAGATTTCTTTTAAGCGAGTTACTTGACATAGGTTTTTCAGTCATAAGCTCTAAAATTTTTTTTTATTACAAAATTTGCAAAAGTCTTTAAACTTGAATAGAGTGAGAATTAATTTCAAAATTTAGAGGTAGAGATAAATATATGTCCTTCATTGCCTATTTATCTGGAACTTTACATTTTCTTATTGGTTTTTTTCTTTGTAATATTAAAGATGGTGTACTCTTTAAGAAAGACTTGAATTTGCTTCATTGTGGTACATTCTGAAATTAGTGCAAGCCTGCAATAAACTGAGGGTTATATTAAAAATAGTGAATTGACAGATCTTCAAATTCAGCTGAGGGCCAGATTTCTTGTTTATTGAAAAAAGTAGCTAAAAAAAAATCATGTATTATTAAATAGTTTTAAAAATAATAAAACAAATAATAATAGAAAATAATAATTAAGTACGCTCAATATTTTCCATTTCTCTCTTGCTGACAACATTTAGATGACCTAATTTGGAAAAGTGATTTTTGAAGATTATTCAATTAAAAGGTCTTATTATTTATAGTTTAATGATAATAATTTATGCCATTTTAGCATGTTTGGTATTCACAATTTTTAGATGGAGTTTTAAAAATTTCTTACAATAGTGTAAAAGGCAAAAAAAGAGTATATCATAAGTAGAAGTTTATTTAGTTTCCCATGTCTAGTGATTCCAAAATGTAAAATGCTCTATATTAGAAGCCTTCTTGTTTATTTTGTGTGCTGAGAAGTTCAAAGGCATTTTTTTTTTTTTTATAAAACCCAGTGAATTCAGTGGGGATGTTTTGGAATGATGTACAAATTCTTTTTGTACTTTATCACTGTGTACAAATTATTTGTATGGTGTGCATTTTCACCCATGTCAAAATATATCCCTGTAATACTCTGTTATTTTATAGCCCATACTTATATAATTAAGGTATGTATTTATGTGAATAAATTGTGGATAAATTTTATACTGCTTGTAGAAGCCTTTCAGAATATAGTTAAGTGAATATTTTAATGAGAGATGGATGACATATTTATAATATTGCCTATTAATAGAAATCTTCTATACATAATGAAAGTTATTACCAATTGTTCCCTGAATAAAAAAGACTAAGTTAAGCTCACATAGAGTAGTCACAAAATATATGTTTTACTCTTCTCACTTTTGTTTAAAAATTATGTAACAGATATTTATGTCTATAAAAATGCAAATTCATAATCTTTGTCATAAACATCTCCTTGCCAAACTAGTTTATGTATTGGCGTATATTCTGTAGATCATTATAGCAGGGGGCCAGCTAAAATGGATTTGCCAACAGCATTGATGGTTTAAACATTTTTTTTTTCCTTCAAGACCCTAATCAGTATGAATTGATTAAAAGGTTTTAATTTTCTGAGTTAGTTTTACTTCTTTGGGATAACGCTGTCTGAATTTGTATTGTGCACATTTATCAATTAGGTCTTCTTTCTTTTCTTGCAGTAACACCCTGAAATTCTCATTTTGATAACCTTCCTGCCCGTATTGATATAAATAACCACATTTTCCAAAGACATTTTGACTTGTACTAAGTCCTCTTGCATATTTTGAATCTATTGGGCCTCCCACAGCCAAGAACAGACTCCGGGTGCAGGGAAGACTGACCAACATGGGGCTTGTGCAGATCAGAAATATTCAAGAGTTCATTTGCAAATATATTAGGTAGCTGCTAAAAATATCACCCCACTTTTTAACAATGTGCATCTTGGATAAACAGGCGCATATTTTGTCATCAAGTTGCTTAAGCTTCTGAAGTCAGGGCTACAACTGGGTCAGATGATAAGATGAGCACAACAGAGAAACGAAGAGAGCGTCTGATAAAACCTGATTGATTGATGTCTGGCTTCCCCACCATCACAGGCAGTTGACAGTTAGTTTGGGATCAGATGATTTGGCTTTTGCGATAGAAGATGGGGCCTGGTAGGCAAGCCTGAAGGACAAAAAGGTCGGCTTCTGTGTAGTGTCAAGTAATGCCGCACTCCCACAAGGTGGGACATTATTAATATTTCATTCTTTCTCTTTTAGATCCAAGCCCTAACATTTGATAGTCACTCAAAGGCATGAAGATTCAGTCTACATACAGAAATGTGTGGCTACCTTCCTGTTTTATTTAATGTCCTTACATAATTTGTCACAAAAAGCAAGGCTATATGCTTATTTAATAGCTGTGGTATTTTATATGGTCCTTTGCAGTATATAATGACTTTTGCATATATTATCTTGTACTTTAAAATAATCATAGCAATAAACTGGTCAAACTTAGTATTTAAAAATTATTTTTTTATGGAGAGATATAGATTTCCTGAGGGGAAAATTTTAAGTTAATATAGAGTTTCAGCTCCAAGTATTTGGATATTATAGATGATGAGAAACTTAGGCAGGAAATATCCTAATACACAGTTTAGATATGTCAGGATTCGGGAATACCTTGGTTGGCACCATGGGAGAACTTTATTTTTTTATATAGGTCTGTGGTTTAATGAATAATCATACTGTAACCTGATGAACTGTAATCTTCCTAGTGATTGGATTATTAGGATGTTTCTTTGTATTTTGATCATGGGAAACACTAAATTCTTGGCACATTAAAATTATCTTAAAAATATTTGAGTTAGGTAGTTTACAGAACAACACTGTAGATCACTTTTGAGTTTGAACATGATAGGATAAATGTTCTTAGAAGAAAGAAGAGGAGAAAGAAGAGAGGAAGGGAGGGAGGGAGGGAGGGAGGGAGAGAGAGAGAGAGTGAGAGAGAGAGAGAGAGAGAACCAGAATAGTTAGTTTTAGAATAGACATGTTATCCAGTGTACATGAAAATTAGTACAGCTGCTGTAGTATTGGAATCTGGACAGCTTGCATTTGAATTTAGATTTAGGACAGTTTGATCCTTTCTAGAAATCCTTTGGGATGTATCATTTTTCTCTGAGTTTTATGATCAGAGCGCCAAAGGACAGTTGGTCTCAGCTAATACTATGGGCTGAATATCAGCAAGATGAATTCTGCAAGGTGCTGTGTTGCTGATAGTATAAGTGGAATACTGTGTGAAAGCGCTTGCTCCAAAACCTGAAGTGGTTCTCACAATAGTGATCAGGGAAGGGGAAGGGGGCTGGTGGTCATTTCGGCGGTGATTGGTAAAACTTCCCGGAAAGGTGCCATGAGAAAATGACCTAGTCCCTTCTACATACATTTATAGGAACAAGTCAGTCTCTCTCTCTCTCTCTCTCTCTCTCTCTCTCTCTCTCTCTCCATCTATCATCTATCTAGTCTATCTAAGGAATAAGGAAGAGTTATAGGTATAATTACAAAAACTTTTTCAGAAAAAATCTTCCGGAGAAAAGAAGTATTTTAGTGACCCTGCTCTGATGGCACGTTACTGATGGGAGTCCCGTAGTACTGTGTACATGTGGTAGCTAATCATGGTCAGCGCTTTTGCTATATCAGGGAAAGGAGAACACAAGTGATTTCTTTTGCACACTTGCAAAGTCTGATACATTTCTCAGCTATTCAGTAAAACATGTTTTATTTAAGGTGATATAATAATTATGAAATGCAAATTGCTTTGATAGCATTTAGAGGTCTTTTTGAGTAACTATGAGCCGCTTTCTAAAGTTTATTAACTTGGTTCTCTGTGTACACACACACACACACACACACACACACATACACACACTCTCCTATAAATTATTTAATACTTCCTTCCCAACCCTTTTTTCCTTTGGTATTTTTTCTTGTTTCTTTGTTTCTATTACTCCATGTGTTTTTGAACTGATGACTTCTTTTGCATATGGGTAAAGCTGCATTTGAAAAGTGTCTAATTATACATTGCGGAAAATTAGCGCTGACAAATGAAAAAAAAAAGTCAGATTATAACAATAATTCAGATCAGCAGCCCTTATAAATGGAAAGTAACAATCAGCTGTTTGGTCAGCTAGACTGCAGCTTCTTGATTAGTACTTGGCTTTGGCAATCTCATTAAAGGAAGAGTATAAGTTTGAGATGGAGTGACTGAACTGATTAGTCTAACATTCACTTTCATGTTTTTTCACTCTTGATTTGAAAGTTTCCATTTTGAAGAAAATGGAAGCATTTTCAGGTGTGGGATGTTACTAAGAAAGATCTTTGGGGATTTGTTTTTTTCTAAACTGGTTAATACCAGTGTTCTTTTTTAAATTTATTATTTATTTATTTTTTTATATTCCATTGATTTTCTATAGAGAGGAAGGGAGAGGGACAGAGAGTTAGAAACATCGATGAGAGAGAAACATTGGTCAGCTGCCTCTTGCACACCCCCTACTGGGTATGTGCCCGCAACCAAGGTACATGCCCTTGACCGGAATCGAACCTGGGACCGTTCAGTCCACAGGCCGATGCTCTACCCACTGAGCCAAACCGGCCAGAGTAATACCAGTTGAGAAATACTCTCTTAGGTGTTACAAGAGGTGAAACACGATGACTGCACATTATTCTTAATTATTCTATGAAAGAAAATTAGTTATTGCATATTGAATAGGAAGTTTTAGCCTGGGATTCATAGGCTTGGAAGGGTTTTAGAGTATCCAGCCATGTTATGCAAAATTTTGTGCATTCAGCATTTTTTTTTTAAGAAGAGGTTTTAATGAGATACTCAGTGGGCTTCATGGTCCCATCAAAACTTTAAGGCCACTTTGAAAGAATTTCTGAGTAGGTCTGCCTATAGGATCACTTACTACATTTAAAACGTTACCTTAAGAAATAGGAACAGTTTTATTTTTATTTGTCAAATGATTTTTTTTCAAAAAAACCCATAAAACCAAATCCTATCACCCCGCTCCTTGGACTCCTCCAGGGGATGTCCTTTGCAGTTAACGTCCTTACTTTATTATCATGGCCGACCACTTCCTCTGTGAACTGTCCCTTGCCTTGCTGTCTGACCCGATGGCCAATTACACCATCACGTTGTGCCATGTCTCCTCCCAGTCCCTGCCCTGGCTGGCCCCATAAGCCACTGCGTTCTCTGCATTTCTTCTTCACTGTCCTCTCCTTCCTGGAACGTGCCACGCTGCTCCTGTCATCTCCCTCGCTCTCCGAGCTAAGGCTGGCTTCTGCTCATCGCTCACTTCTCATTCATGCTCCAACTCTCTGGAAAAGCCTCCCTTAGTCCTGTATTTGGCGTTTTCTTTCCACCTACTTGCCTCAATGTGTTCTCTAGCCCATCACCCTGTTTTATTTCTACTACACTGATCATTATCTGAAATTATGTTAATTTTTTATTTGTTAGTATGTTTACTGTTCCTTAGCTGATTTCTCACTAGACTCTAAGCTCCAAGAGAGGACCTGGCCTTGTTCATTTTTGTCCCTTGGGTCACCAGAAGAGTACCTGGCACCCAGCAAACACTCCCAAGATTGTTAGCTGAATGAATGAATGAATGAATGAGCAATTTTTTAAGAATGGATATTATTTCCTGTGGTATATCTTTTATTTAAATAGATTTTTATTGATTTCAGAGAGGAAGGGAGAGGGAGAGAGAGAGAGAAACATCAATGATGAGAGAGAGTCATTGATCATCTGCCTCCTGCACACCCCCTATTGGAGATCGAGCCCGCAACCCTGGCGTGTGCCCTGACTGGAATCGAACCATGACCTCCTGGTTCTTAGCTTGGCGCTCATCCACCGAGCCACACCCAGCTGGGCATCCTGTGGAATGTCTTTTAACAGAGGTGGTTTTTGTCATTTTCCTCCCAAGGGAAAAAAAAGTTACCCTCATGCTTTAAATTAAATTAGTTCCCATTTCTTCATTCAATAATCATTAAACAAACATATGGTATCAATTATGTGTACCATGTTAAGCCATGGGGAGGGGAGAATATGAAATGAACAAATTATGGTCAGGTAGCACATTGAATAGTGAATGAGAGAGGCACATGTACACTATGATAGACGCATGACAGATGGAGGTATCAAATGATGTGGCACAAAGATGACTGGGTGAGCCTGGATAAGCCTCTAGATTTGAGTCTAGAACAGTGATGGCGAACCTTTTGAGCTCGGCGTGTCAGCATTTTGAAAAACCCTAACTTAACTCTGGTGCCGTGTCACATATAGAAATTTTTTGATATTTGCAACCATAGTAAAACAAAGACTTATATTGTTGATATTTATTTTATATATTTAAATGCCATTTAACAAAGAAAAATCAACCAAAAAATTGAGTTCGCGTGTCACCTCTGACACGCGTGTCATAGGTTCGCCATCACTGGTCTAGAATAAGGTTTTACTTGAGCTGGGTCTTGAAGGATGAGTAGGAGATCCATTCAGGACAGAGGGAATGACATCTTGCAGAACCAACAGCTTGGCCAAGAGCAGAAAGGCATCAAAGAGCATGGCATTTTCAAGGCCCATGGAAGAGTGACAGACAGTGCAGCTGGGAGCTGATTTGGGAATAGAGGTTTAAAGAGCTTTGTGCATCATGTTAAAGAACTTGATCTCATCCTTTAGGTAATTGACAATCATTGCAGATTTTTTTTTTTAAAAAAAGATCCTGATTAGTGTATTTTGAATGTGCTTGATAATTGCATGGCCTTACCAAATTACAATTTAGTAATAAGAGAGGACAAGAAGCTTGTGAGCTGACAGTGGGTCTTAGTCAACTTTCATTTGTTTAATTTAATAATTATTGTTATCTCACATTCAACCTTAGACCTCTGTGGCACCCTCTAACTTTTAGATGTAAATTTAATAACAACACTGTAGCTGATGGCTAAAACAATCACTCAGTGTTCTCCGTAGTTTAGTATGAATATTTCATTGAGGCAAGACAATGCATGCAAAAATAAATGAACAGAGCAATATCTTTTTAATTGAATCTGTTTGTGCTTAACTCATGAGATTGTCTTTGGTAGTAGCTTTCCATTCATTCATATGCATTAGCTTAGCTTTATAAATGAATATCGAGGAGAATAAATGTTAAATAGCAACTGGGCAGAGTAATTGTAACTGGAATTGCCAATTGTTGCTACATCTTTGAAAGACAATTTGGCAGTTTATAGCAATTAAAATAACAAATAAACTCCTTGACATAGCAATTCCACATATCTCATAGAAATTCTTATATGTGTGCTCATTCCAGCATGGTTAGTAATAGAAAAAAAAGTAGAAATTCCTAAATGTCCATTAATAAGGAATTGGTTAAATGAGATTATGGTACATCCCTCAGTGTAGTTCATATGTTATAAAGGACTAGAGTCCCGGTGCATGAAATTTGTGCACTCGGGGGCGGTCCCTCAGCCCAGCCTCACCCTCTCGCAGTCTGGGACCTCTCAGGGGATGTCTGACTGATGGCTTAGTACCGCTCAGCCTAAGCTGGCAGTCGCAGTTGGACATTCTTAGCGCTGTTGTGGAGGCGGGAGAGGCTCCCGCCACCGCCGCTGGGCTCACCAGCCATGAGCCCGGCTTCTGGCTGAGCGGTGCTCCCCCTGTGGGAGTGCACTGACCATCAGGGGGCAGCTCCTGCATTGAGCGTCTGCCCCCTGGTGGTCAGTGTGCGTCATAGCCACCAGTTGTTCCGCTGTTCGGGCGATTTGCATATTCGACTTTTATTATATAGGATAATACAGATGTGTCCATGCTGATATGGAAATCTCTCAAAGACTTATAAAGTGAAAAAAAATTCCAGTATGGCACCTCCCTACTTGTCTTAAAAAATGAAAAAATGAATAGATATATATATTTATATTTTGTCATGAAAAATATCTGAAAAGTGTGCAAGAATTATTGATGATGCTTTTCTCTGGGAATTTGGAGGAGGTCATAGGTTGCCGTAGTTTCATGCTATTACTAGTACTGCTACTAACAATAAATTCTGTTGCAGGAGGGGGGAAGGGTAGAGGAAATAGTCAAGTATATATTACCATTATAGTTAAGTTTTAAATTTCTCATCTTTTTCCAACTTGTGTAGTTGGGAGGATATAAATATTGTTGGGGGATGGGAAGAAAAAATAGGAGATGGAAAATATTTGATTAAATGTTTCAGTAGCTGTCTAATTCAGACATTACTTTGAGGCAGAATAGCTGTAAGGATACATTTTTTTTTCTGTAGTACTTATTAAGCTTGATATGAGAATATACTAAAAATGAACACACAAGTGAAGATTAAGCTGTTTTACTCTAGAAAAGGAAATAGCACAGAAAAAAAAATTAAATACATTGCCTTTTAAAGTATAGTATTTCTCTATTCTCAGCATAGGTCATAGCTATGTTATTAACCTCAGATTAACAGTGTATGATAATTTGGTTTTAGATAAAATATCATTTTTTAAAAAAAATTTGATATACTATTAGAGGCTATTGTTAAGACAAATAGTTTATCCCCATGATGTTGTTTCCTGAGTTCAGGAATCTTGTCCTGCTCATCAATAATCTTGCACACTTTTTCATCTTTATCCCATATCCAGAGTTTTACCTTCTGAGTGATTTGAGATGCCTGTTATTTTTCTCCAGATTATTATATGCAGAAATAGTTTTAACTGGTTCTGGACCAAAGATGTTGCTCTTTTTATGCACCTTATTAATCATTTTGCATCCTTGAAAATCTTCCAAACTGTCCCGTGTGTGTCTGTGGAAGCAGCAGCAGCAGCAGCCTCAGAAGCAGGAGATGAACCAGTACATGGTAGAGGCTAAAGCTTCGAGCAGTGGTTCTCAACCTTCCTAATGCCGCGACCCTTTAATACAGCTCCTCATGTTGTGGTGACCCCCAATTTCATTGTTACAAATTGAACATAATTAAAGCATAGTGATTAATCACAAAAACAATATGTAATTATATATGTGTTTTCCGATGGTCTTAGGCGACCCCTGTGAAAGGGTCGTTGGACCCCCAAAGGGGTCGCGACCCACAGGTTGAGAACCGCTGGCTTAGAGTCTGAGGGGGGTTTAAGTAGGACACTGAAAAAAAAAATTAACGTCTTAATTCACAAATGCCACCAGACATTTCCTCTGATAATTATTACAAAGTGGAAAAGAAAATAAACTATGTTGAATTTTTGTCAGATTATTTTGAAGACATGGGCATAAAGTTCAGATAGAAGTGATTTACAGAGTTGAGAGACATTATAATCTGAAAACAAATATTTGTTTCTTACATTTGAAGCAACCTAAAGCCTATAAAAAGTATAAACCCTTGCTAAATAGGGTTTTTTTAAATAATTTTCAGCCTTGGCAGCACATATGGTCAGTTTCATTCAGTTCATTCTCATGGATTCTGAAAACCAAGCTGCCATTGAAGATTTTATTGTATTTTAGTATTTTACATTTTCAGTTTGGACAGGGATGCTACCAAGATATGTGGTCAAATGGAAGTAAATTCATCTAAGCAATGACTGTGTAAATAGAGGACTTGTTTGGAAAAAAGAAATGTAATTTTGGTTTCTTGAGGTATGTCTAGTTATCAAGAATTTTGTTCCTAAAAAATCCAGAGATGTAAAAGGAAAACAAACCCCAAGTGGATCCAGCCCCCTGCTTCCATGTGGCCTGCTGATGTCCCAACTGTCAAGTGTTGAAAAGCCACAAGTGGTTTTCATGACGATAAAGTTAGTGGTTGGTGCTAAAAATAGACTCGGACCAAGGCCTCGTAGAAGAAATTATTGAAGATGATCTGGTTAAAAATACCTCTCCCCAGAAGACTACATAACATTTTTAGGATGACGCCTTTTTGGGGTGAGAAGTCATTGGAATTATTCATGTTACTAGAACCTATTTTCAGAATTAGGTGTCCTGCTACATGACGTGTGTCCTGATCAAATGGCTTGCTGCCTCCTCTTAGCCACCCTGGGGAAATGTGTTAGCCCAGAGGACTGAGTATTCTAAGTGACCTTTCATGCTGTCTACTTGAACATGAGCATGTAGGTAAGCTTACATACGTAATAACTTCAAGGCACCAAGGGCAGTAGCTGCCTGCGGGATGGTACGTGAGCGGATGTGTGTCACAGAGCCGTGCTTTACCCTCTTTCCCGGGAGGGGAGTGATGTATACAGTCACTCTTTCGAGAGGGAACATGGCATACTGTTTCGGAACTTTGCAGTCTCACATTGGGGTTCCAGTCCCAGCTCTGCCACTATTTTGTTGCCCGTCCTTGAGCGGGTTACTGACTCTGTGACTCAGTTTCCTCCATTTCTTAAAAAGAGGTTGTTTAAGAAGCTTACACAAGGGCTATTGGGAGGATTAAGTGGATTAATACATGCAGAGCTTAATATGCTACCAGGCATACACTAGTAAAATACTTTTCTTTATTATTGGCATTTTCGGGGGAAATAAATTGTTCTCTTGCAGTGATAACTATCTCCAGGTATCTAAGATATAAGTTTAACGATCTTTGGTTTGCATATTTTAATGGATAATTATTTAAATAAAGTATTTTCTTTTTGTAAATACTGTTCCTAGTTGGAGTAAAAAGATACATCATGTTGAATATTCTAAATAATTAAATCTTTTTGCTCAGACAACCTTAAAGCAATTTTTCGTGTTTTCTTCCCAAGGAAGAAACTACTTCAAGCTTCAACAGGAAATGCTTTATAAAATTTATTTATAGGATAAAATAATATAATCATCACACATAGTATGTCACTCTAAACTAGTAAATGTTTTTAAAGCTTATGAAATCTGTTACAGATCATTTTATCTAATTTTTTTGGCTTTAAATAACATAAGGTGCCTTGTGTATAATAATTATTACTAGAAAATGTGGGCAGTAAGGGATTTTTTTTGTTTGTTTTGTTTGTGTTTTTCTCTGAGAAAGTTCTGGAGTTAATATACGAAGTTCATTTAGGAAGCTCCTGAGTGGAGTATCTGAAAAGGTCATTGAAGTAACCAGTTGGTTAAAATGCATTTGGAAGACCTGAACACATAGTTGTTGTGTCTCTAAATCCCAGACATACTTTATTAGGACAATCCAGCTGGTTTGCTATTTCTATCTCCTCATTATCAACACGTTATGGTATGGCCTCTTCCCCCTCTCTTCCAATGCCAAGAATTTGGCAGGGACACCATGTTAGCAAGTCAGAGTGGGGGAGGGGCGGGGGACACCAACAGTTCACACTGCTGCAGGGGTAGGGAAGTGTGTTGTCTAAACATTCTGCCTCCGGGGTAAGATTGGTAATGGACATCTTAAGTGTCTTCACATGAAGAATTTGAAGAAATAGTAAAATAATGAGTTTCTAGAGACACTTTTGAGAAAAATTATATTCATTTCTAGCCTGTATATATAAAATGTGTGTATCTCAAAGCTCCAAAACTCTTTACTTTTCTCCCTTTTCCAAATCATCCCAATATTATAAAAGCTCAAAAAAGTGAGGAAAATAAAGGAATTGCTCCAGACCTTATTTATAATTTGCATGATCAAAATCAAACTCAACTGAATATCATATAATATTTCATTATTATGGGGATGTCTCTTACATGGGCTAACCAGACCTCTTATAATATTATCAGAGCGTAAATCTATGTTTGGTCATTGTTCACAGTTTTGTAAAAGCAGTGAAATGAAAAATAATCAGATTAAGGACTTCCTTGATAGTTTCATAGGATTTCAGATTTTGCGAGTTATTTCAATTCTTTGAAAATTTTCTTATGCCTTTCACAGAAATATGGATTCTGAAGTTTACAATAGTTATATAAATGATCTTTTCTTCTATGTACATATGTGTGTTATACATTTACTTCTCAGAGACTTTCCTTTCCATAAACAACTGTGTTCAAATTGTCCTATTGACATTCATTGGGATGGTTTATGTGTACTTGATACAATGTTTTAAAAATCATTTCTAATTTAGGTTATTTTATTTACTTAAAAAACCCATGAATTATGCTCTCAGAGCTACCTAAAGATATTTTCCATGATATATCACATTATCATAAAAGATGAGTTTTTAATAAGGGTCACTGTAGCTGTGCATATAGTGATAGTTATGATAAAGCAAGTAAGTTATTATCTTTTCCCTCCACATAGGAAGAAACTACATAAGTCTAGGTTTCATTCAGAGATTTAGTATTTATATACATTAAATTTTCTTTTCTCTGTATGGTTCTTAGATATATCCAATGCACCTTGATGATAGCAAGTATAAGATTATCCATATAAGTAGAAACTCAGTTATGTAGAAATTGATACCTAGAAATTTTAAAAAATAATATTCTTTATTATTAAAGCATACTACTCTCTATGATGCTTTTTATTTAATCATGAGCATATGTAAGATACAGTCATGGATTTTTCATGTTTAAAAAATTAAGCTAAACAACAAGTTAGGATTTCAGTAATCTGAGAAAGGAATAAAGACACGAGTGAAGAATATCTCATAGCTTCTTTAGAGAAAACATGTCATTCATTAGTCACGATCCGTGCCATCACGGATATAGAAGTGAGTAAGAACCCTGCTTTCTCCTGAAACCCTGATTCAACCAAGTTTTCATCACTGCAAGAAAAATGGAAAACCGTCTCCATGAATTTTTATGTATCTTATTTTATAGTTGTAGTAACAGAGATTTTTCTTGTGGACAGGAAAAAAAAAGAATGCCAATTAAAGAGAAATGTTTTATTCACAAATTAAAGAAACAAATTGTTCCCCTGGGTACCTCCTTAATTGACGAAGAGCAAATAAGTAGGGAAGCAAGGTACCGTTAACTAGACAAGCAGAGAAGGGCAGGCATCTCTCTCAGGACTGAGGTTAGAACCTCAGGCTTCCTAAGTGTGAGGGATTTGTAAATGAAGCTACTTTGTTACTGTCAGAATTAATATGTGGATAAAAATCTGTGTTTTCAAAGCTCTTACAGCATTTTTTTGTGTGCCTTCTTTATTTTTAAAAGTAGTTTTATGTTATTTTTGTACTATTAACATTCTACACTTACGGCATTTCTGCCCCCTCACTACTGACACCGAACAATAGCACTGCTTCAATTAAGAAACAGAACATCAGCCGCTGGCATCTTATTCTGTTGTTCCATCTTTTTTTTTGCTAGGGAGAATTCATTTGTTTCTTAATTAAGAAAAACACCAATAGCATGAAAAATCTGCTTATGGTACCTGAATGGTAATTAGGCAAAAGGTAAAAAAGAAGCTTGCGCATACATTCCAATAGCAGCCAAAATGAACTTGAGCTGATAAAAAGGAACTAAACTACCCTTGCATAAATGGAGGCTGAGAGAAGTGTACAGTCATTATGGCTAAGACAATATGCAAACTATCTTCAAAGAAATCAAATTGCTAGAGTGTTTTCATTTGCATGTATTAACTATTAACATAATGAGGAGAAGTGACATTGGACCCGGATTGTGTGTCTGGTCGGATTGATAACTCTACTGCATCTGCAAACAGACGCCCCAAAATCACACTAGTAGTTAGATCAGAGTTGAACTCTGCAGCGTGGGCTGAAATGAAATCTGGAGCTTGACAAACCTGCTGAGTTCCTGAGTGGTTGACATCTCTCTTATTCACATTCAACGTCAGTCTGTCTGTCTCTCCTGCTCTCTCCCTCCCTCCTTTCCTCTCTCCTTCTCTCGTCTTTAGTTATTTTTTTTAAATAATAATCTTTCAGTGCCAGAACTTACTTTGAGCTTTAAAGAAACAAAATTCTCCTTGGAAGCTTCTTGGTTTCCCCCAGTGCAGCTGCTCATGATATAAGAACTAATGCTACAAGGCGATCTCTAGGAACCAGAGGGCTAGCAAGACCTATTACAGCAGTGATGGCGAACCTTTTGAGCTCGGCGTGTCAGCATTTTGAAAAACCCTAACTTAACTCTGGTGCCGTGTCACATATAGAAATTTTTTGATATTTGCAACCATAGTAAAACAAAGACTTATATTTTTGATATTTATTTTATATATTTAAATGCCATTTAACAAAGAAAAATCAACCAAAAAAATGAGTTCGCGTGTCACCTCTGACACACGTGTCATAGGTTCGCCATCACTGTATTACAGGATTTGAAAGTTTAAGGTTTTTATTTTACTTATTCTCAGCAAATATAAATCTAGGAATAAAGGAAACTGACATTTAAAAAATATATATTTTTATTGATTTCAGAAAGGGAGAGGGAGAGATAGAGACATCAATGATGAGAGAGAATCATTGATCAGCTGCCTTCTGTACACCCCCTACTGGGGATCAAGCCTGCAACCTGGGCATGTGCCCTGACCAGAATCAGGGCCATGACCTCCTGGTTTGTAGGCCAACGCTTAACCGCTGAGCCACATGGGCCGGGCAGGAACTGACACTTATTGAGCTCCTCTTTTGTGCCATGCACTGTACAACGTGTTTTTCCTTAGAAAAAGGGAGAGTTTTTGAGAAGGTGAAGGAAATCGGGCAGTGAGCGACATCAGTAGCCTTTCGAGTAACCTGGAGAGCAGTACCCGAACCTCCAGGTCTTAATTCTCACCTGTAAAATGGGGCAGTGTGACTACCTTGGCATTTCCTAGTCTAAAAACCTTTGAGGCCAACAGCTCATTTATTTGATTTTAAAAGCCCAAGAGAAATTGGAAGGGCATCATTCAGACCCTTGCCCAGAGCAACTAAAATGTTTTATTTCCTTACAAGTCACAGGGTTTATCACACGTAAGATGACATTTACTAACCCATGCTGGTGAGCAACTCTGACAACTATATAAACTGACTAATTTTGAGAAAATAAAGCCAAAATACATTTCTAGATTTTAGAATTCATGTTTTAGTGTTTCTAAAATCAGAATATAGCTTGCTTAATGTTGTGGTTTTTCGTGTTTTCAAAAACTTACTGATGTGTCTTATGAATAATGGAGGCTGCAGATTAAGACATTTTGTACCACTTATTTTCTAGTTTTGTTCATTCAGTGAACAAATATGTATTCTCATCTTTTCCTGAGTCCTCTGGGCACTGTCCTATGTATGGAGGTCATTTGTGCCCTAGGAAGGTAAGTTCTCTGTTCTCCTAGAATGAATGTTCTAGAAGTGGGTATCGGGCAACAAAAACAGTGACACAATGAGGACACAATGTAATTTCAGACCTGGGTGTTATGAAGTAAATAAACCAAAGAGGGTAATGAGACACAGAGTGACTATTGGGCCCTTAGAATTATCTGTTGGACAAACATTTCTTAAACTTGGTGCTGTTGACGAGCAGTAAAATGAATATCTTTCCTTGTAAAATTCTTGGGAACTACTCTCAAGGGTGAGGGGACAAATGTCACCCAAAGACTATGATTCACCCCATCCCTCAACTGCCCAGTTGAAAGACGTTACCTGTTTTTAATGGTGTGGGGGCCAGGAAAAGTATCTGGGACCATTAGACATTATTGAACATATCGTTTGAGGATAAATATGTCAGAAATGGAGTTAGGTTCTAGGGATAATGTAGTTACCAAGGCAGACATAGAACATACACTCATGGGACTTTCATTCTAGGAGAGAGAGAGGATTCTGCCTAAAATAATGATCCTTGTTCTCAGGCAACTCAGTCCAATGTCTTAGGAGTGTTCAGAAAAGTTACTTATTTACATGAATATTTTCAACAAATGGGGATTAATGTAATCACACTAATAATTGCATTAGTGTGTCAATATGAGATAGTTTCTAGTGTAATATAATAAAAATATGTGTAACATTAACACAGTGGATAATTCCTCATTTTAATTTGAACGGATATTTGTGACTGATTAGAATAAGTGTTAAGTTGTGGAAATTCTGTTATCGACCATTGTCACTGTTGGGTTGGAGTAGCAGCTGTGAAAATTTTAGGTTGGAAGCCATGTTAATTCCACTTTAATTTCAATTTTCATTCCCTTTTGCATAGCACGCATCCCTGCTTAATGTAAGTGGACATGTGTGACTTCAGACCCTTGTGGAGCTCCTTGGGAGTGCCCTGGGACCAAAAGGCACTGGGAACTTTCTGAAAGTTTACAATTTTCTACTCCACGCAAAAGATTTATTGAGCTTTTGGGTGGAAGAATTTCTTTTCTGGTTGTTACCTGGGGATGGCTCGGTGTCAGTAAACATAAGCCTCTTTTCAGGGAAAACATGGGGGAAAAACAAAACAAAACAAAATTCCCTTCAAATTGTGGATGCTTAAAGGGTTTTATGCTTCTGAAAATTTTTATTAAATGTCTTCTCAAGTAGAAATAATTGCATTGACAGCACTCTTTGAAGATATCACCACACGTAATGATACCTTAATTCTCTGTTTTCATGAATATGGAGATTATAAAGAAGTCTGTTTTATATTTAAGTGATAAGTTAACCTTTCTGCCACATATGTTGGCTGTAATCTCAAAATCTCCTTTGAGGAAGTCAAGTTGATGATCTGTTCTGAATCACTCATTCAGATTCAGCCTGAAGGGGTTAAGAGGTGATAGCAGGCATTGTCATTTTCTCTTAGAAATTACCTAGGAATTAGGTGGCAGAGTGGAACCCTGGGAGAATGTCTCTAAGAAGGACGCAGAACACTGAGTACAGGTGGGTAATCTGAAGAAAAGAAAGAGACTCAGAGCAGAATTCAAGAGGAAAGTTCGAGACATTTAGATATTTAACAATAATGGAGCATTAGTATTTTCATTTGGACTTGCCTGTTTACCCAAAGGAAATAAGCGATTCAGAGAGCCACGGGGAAAGGGCTGTAGAACCCCTTAAAGGGGAATGTTAATTCTTATATTTACTTTAAATAAATCAAATAAATAACAGCAACAACAAAAACCCTAAGAGCAAGCCCAAGACAAAATAAAAGGCTTACTTTCTCTTTATTCTGTTTTAAGAAAAACAACCAATTTCATAGTCATTATGAATTATTTTTATTTTTCTTGATATGAAAACTGCAGCATGTGGAGGACTGTACCTCTGCGTTTCTTTGTGTCTCTGTCAGTCTCTCCTTCTCATGCTTAAACTAACTGCCACGTTTGGTACGTGAACCAGTGGAAATATGTCACCCATCTTCTGGAGGTAGACCCAAGTGCTGAAGATGGAAAGAGACACACTAATACAAACCTAAACATCTTGAGTCATTTTTGTTTTAATGGATTTCACTGTGTCTTTTCATGGGAAACAAAAGGACTTGTTAAATTAATGATGAATTAATAGGATCAAGTTTCAGAACTTTGTGGAAGCTGGAATGGTGTCTGAAAACTGTTGATGGCATTGAATAACATCCTAAATTTTGGTTTAAAAAAGTCAACTGTATAAGTATAGGACAAGAAGAATGAACCTTATATGCTGCTCAAATGGAAAGTTCATAGGTGTTTTGGTTAATGGTGAGTTCTTTATGGGAGCTGCAGTGCGAAAGGTTCTGCAGTGTTAGGCAATTAACAAGGAGTCCTGCCGTGCGTTGTCCTAGCCAGTCACATCTTGGGTGTTATTGTCCATGTTCATGTCCTCCTCAAAACTCAAGTATGTATTATGCATGGAGATGGTCACAGCCAGACAACAGCTGAAGGAATTGGGGTTGTTTAGTAGAAAAGAGAAAAATCATAGTTTTCTTATGAGAGCTCTATTAAAATATCTGAGGAACTCATGTAGAAAAGGAGTTGGCTTTCTTTGTAGCTCAGAAGAAATAATTTCAAAGGGCGCTCTGGGTCTGCATTCTACCCACTGAGGGAAGATTTGGCCTCAGTGTCAGGAGAGCAGTTAGAGTTGTTCAAAATTGACTGGCTTTCATTGAAATGTAGAAAAGGTTGGCCTAACAGTGATGGCGAACCTATGACACGCGTGTCAGAGGTGACACGTGAACTCATTTTTTTTGGTTGATTTTTCTTTGTTAAATGGCACTTAAATATATAAAATAAATATCAAAAATATGTCTTTGTTTTACTATGGTTGCAAATATCAAAAAATTTCTATATGTGACACAGCACCAGAGTTAAGTTAGGGTTTCTCAAAATGCTGACACGCCGAGCTCAAAAGGTTCGCCATCACTGGCCTAGATAATCACTCGCTAGATTTATTATTTAATAGATTTTTGGAAGGCAGGGGTGATGAGGATTAAGAAGTTAAGGGGTAAAGCAGGGGTGGATTTCTGGGTGATTTCATAATCTAGACTGGCCTTGGATTATTTAGTATACGTCTTTCAGTTCTACAAGGATCAACTGTAGTTTCCCCTTATCTGAAGTTGCGCTTTCCCTGATTTCAGTTACCTGCAGTCAACTGCAGTTTGAAAGTATTGGATGGAAAATTCCAGAAATAAACAATTCATGAGTTTTACACTGTGTGCTGTGCGGTGATGAAATCTGGAGCCATCCCGCTCCATCCCACCCATGTTGTGGATCATCCCTTTGCCCAGAGTATGCTATATAAGCTGCCCTCCTGTTGGTCACCTGTAGTAGCCATCATGGTTTCAGATTATTTATCAGACATTTTAACAGAGAGACCACATTCACATAACTTTTCTGCTCTATTGAAATATCTGAGGAACTCATGTAGAAAAGGAGTTGGCTTTCTTTGTAGCTCAGAAGAAATAATTTCAAAGGGCGCTCTGGGTCTGCATTCTACCCACTGAGGGCAGTTAGAGTTGTTCAAAATGGACTGGCTTTCATTGAAATGTAGAAAAGGTTTGCCTAGATAATTACTTGCTAGATTTATTATTTAATAGACTTTTGGAACGCAGGGGTGATGAGGATTAAGGAGTTAAGGGGTAAAGCAGGGGTGGATTTCTGGGTGATTTCATAATCTAGACTGGCCTTGGATTATTTAGTATACGTCTTTCAGTTCTAGAAGGACCAACTGTAGTTTCCCCTTATCTGAAGTTGCACTTTCCCTGATTTCAGTTACCTGCAGTCAACTGTAGTTTGAAAGTATTGGATGGAAAATTCCAGAAATAAACAACTCATGAGTTTTACACTGTGTGCTGTGCGGTGATGAAATCTGGAGCCATCCCGCTCCATCCCACCCATGTTGTGGATCATCCCTTTGCCCAGAGTATGCTATATAAGCTGCCCTCCTGTTGGTCACCTGTAGTAGCCATCATGGTTTCAGATTATTTATCAGACATTTTAACAGAGAGACCACATTCACATAACTTTTCTGTAGTATATGTTATTTTATTTTATTACTAGAGGCCCAGTGCATGAAATTCGTGCACTGGTAGGGCCCCTAGTGGCTGCTGGCCGCTGGCTGGGGCCTCCCTCCCTTCCCCCGGCTGGCCCCCTGGTCAAACTCCCAGACGAACTCCCGGTCGAGGGGACAATTTGCATACTACGCTTTTATTATATAGGATTATTTACTGTTGTCAATCCCTTGCCTAATTTATAAATTAAACTTTATTATAAGTGTGTATGAATGTATAGGAGAAAACATAGTATACGTATGTAGGTTTCAGTACTATTTGCAGTTGTTTCAGGCATCCACTGGGGATCTTGGAAAATACCCCCATGGATAAGGGGGGGCCACTTCAATCAGTACCTATCAAGTTCCTCTCCTCATCATTGTTATTGTATCAGTAACAACTAACTTTCCTGGAAGCCAAACAAGCTCAAGGGTCAGGTCCCTCACCACCCAAGGCTTTTTCTAAAGCTTTGGGAGGGGCTCAGACAGTGTGTTCAGGTAGTTTAATATTTTTATAAAATTCTCAAAATTAAGATATTTAAGCTACACATGATTAAAACTGCTAATTCTTTTCTCCTTAACTTTCCCTCTGCCACTCTGGAATGGCCAGAGGCATTGTTGGGAACTTGGTAAGGGGAAGTTGAGCTGAAAATGTAATTGTCTTATGTCGAACTTTTGCAATTCATTGAGATTTCTCTTTCTAAATAAGTAGTTATCCGCATGTATACTTTGTATTTGTAATTTTGTATACTCGTTCAGAGGAATCCAATTGTATAAGCTTCAGATCTTGTAAAACCTGGATCTATTTCTCTTGTCTCATTTTATATGTGACATGATTTTAAGTGCCACAGATAGAAAGATGCATAAGTCATTGTCCTTTACATCAAGTTATGCACCATGTAGTGGAGGAATCTGATCAGTTTTAGTATGGGTTCAGATAGCTACTTTAAGAAGTAATTAATATTGATAAAAATACAATATTTATACAACTTTACATGCATGAACATTTTTATTGTTGTATAAGAAATGATTGATTTAAACAATAAGAAAGTTAGACCAACAGTGACTATGAAGATCATTTTACTGTGTTGCATTCTAATATATGTGTATATTATTTCCATGGCAACGGTAAAAGGGTTGTGCTGCTGTATACATCTTATTGATTAGGAAACTAATGTATGTATGAAGATGTCAAAACATTTTTATGCTTTGGGGATGAAACTAAACTTTGACCTCAAATAAAGTGAAGCTAGCTGATACATTTCGAGAATCTCCGTGAAAGAATACTTTCTCTATCTCAGCCAATAATAAACATCATGCTTTCAGGCAACCTGGCATCTTTTCTCTCTTTTACAGATGTCTCAGTGCTCTGCAGTTTTTTGCTAAAGTAAATTTTTATTCTTGTTTCTGTGTTTTGGAGAACAGTCATGTTGAGCCTGATTCTCTGCTAAACACTGCAGTTTATTGGGGTTCTCCTCTTCCTCCTCCTCCTCCTCCTTCAAAAAAAGTTTCATGATTAAAAAATAAGACTGGTAGGAGATGTTCCACGACTGTGAATTCCCTCATACTATAGCATCTTTTCTTCCATTTTGGGAAGCTCATGCTTCCTGAAGGGTGTGGAAGCTCCTCTAAGTACTTGGCGAGCTAGCAGCTGATCTTTTCATATCTCCTACTGAGCAGACTGGCTCAAGGGGAAACAATACTGTCCAACTTGTCCAAACAGAACTAGCGTGGAAAAAAATCAGATCAAATCTCATTCCCTTCATGTGTCTCTGTTGAGGTTGGTGTAATAGAGAAATTGGAATGCAAATGTTCTGTTATGACCTTGTTAATAATCCCCGAATGAATTGTATGTTTAAGCATGTAGACTTGTTTCTAACTCTCAAGTGGGATTTGGTGATTTCATCATTTTCTGGAATGTACTATTATCTTTTTTCCACTTCTACATCAAATCACTTTTATTATGCCTATATACCTTATTTCTAAATATTCTATTTTTTTATTTCAGAGTTTGATTTTTTTTGGTCAACAAATATTTGCTGAGCAACTATAGTGTGCCTGAAATTGACAAGTATTTGAATGATTTCTCTTGAACTTAGAAAAGAAAAGCAAGCATGAAATACATTATCGTATAGATAAGTAGATAAGTGGTAAATATAGTCTTGACATACTTGTGTTAAGTGTTACATAGGGAGTTATGGAACTTAATAGGAGGGGAATGCAATAAACATTTATTTCTTTTATTCAAAATATCCCCTGGGAATTAATGACATGCAGTTATGTCTGTATTAGATATTAATTCTGGAGAAGGTAAAAACAAACAAGCACCCACACACTTTTGAGAGCCCTCCTATGTGCTAGGAACCGTTAGGCATTTTCCATACATTTAATTTATATTATTTATCTCCTTTGTCCTATTTTATGTAGGACAGGTACAATTAATTCTTTTTAGAGTTTGTTCTGGGTGACTCTATAATTGACAGTGCCAATATTTGGACCAAGTTTAAGGGGCTTTTTCATTTATTTATTTATTTATTTATTATTTTCTAATTGATTTCAGAGTGGAAGGGAAAGGCAGAAAGAGAGAGAAATATCAATGATGAGAGATAATCATTGATCGGCTGCCTACTGCACACCCCCCATCCAGGGTCAAGCCAGCAACTTGGGCATGTGGTCTGACCAGGAATCTAACCGTGACCTCCTGGTTCATAGGGACAGGTACAATTAATTCTTTTTAGAGTTTGTTCTGGGTGACTCTATAATTGACAGTGCCAATATTTGGACCAAGTTTAAGGGGCTTTTTCATTTATTTATTTATTTATTTATTATTTTCTAATTGATTTCAGAGTGGAAGGGAAAGGCAGAAAGAGAGAGAAATATCAATGATGAGAGATAATCATTGATCGGCTCCCTACTGCACACCCCCCATCCAGGGTCAAGCCAGCAAACTTGGGCATTGGTCTGACCAGGAATCTAACCGTGACCTCCTGGTTCATAGATCAACACTCAACCACTGAGGCATGCTGGCTGGGCTAGGGGGCTTTTTCATTACCTCGTTTTTTCAGTGGAAAAGATTCCACTGCTGAAAGGAGGATCCAGTAACAAGCACAATGCAAGGGAACTTCTGGGGGTGATGGTTGTCTGTTCCCTGGAGTGTGGTGACGGTTTCCACAGTCGGATGCATGTGTCCAAGTCCATCAAATTGTGTACATTAAATTTGTAAAGTATTTTTGTATATCAATTATTGCTCAGAAAAGCTGTTTAACAATATCTACACAGACAGGACAGGAGACATCTATACTAATAAAAGGGTAATATGCTAATTAGACCAGACATCTTCCGGATGTCCTTCCAGACAAAGCCATGGTGGCAGGGGCCGAGGCAGAGGTGGTTAGGGGTGATCAGGCCGGCAGGGCAGGGCAGTTAAAGGGCGATCAGGCTGGCAGGGGAGCAGTTAGGGGCATCAGGCCAGCAGGCAGAGGTGGTTAGGGGCGATCAGACAGGCAGGCAGGAGAGCAGTTAGGAGCAAGCAGTCTTGGATTGCAAGAGGGATCCCGAATTGGAGAGAGTGCAGGCTGGGCTGAGGGACCCCACTCCTGTGCATGAATTTCGTGCACCGGGCCTCTAGTTTTATTATAATATCAGGGAAAAATAGTTAAACTTATTAAAAATGATGTAATCATGTACTTGAAATGTCTACTTATAGGTCTGGCACATAAACACTTAGTACATTTTAGTCAGTTTTGAGCCATAGTTCCTATCCTCAGTTGGCTTATAATCTACGGAAACCGGGTGCAACTCTGTGTGTAACAAAGAATGAAATGTGATGCAGGATGAGAGCAGTGCCACACAGCTTTAAATAAAATAGCTATGGGGCTAAATCTGGGGCCTTTTGTTCACTGGTTTCAGAATGTATGTTATTGGAAATTTTAAACAATTTTGAATAATATAAAATCCCCTTGAAACCTGAGGCCTCAGATAGGAAAACTTATAGAGAGCCCTTTATATATCCTTTTGAGAAAATGTTCTAAGGAATCGAAGTGCGGTTATGTTTTTAACATTAAAAATCCCAAGTTATTGATGGTGAATCAGAAGACTGTATGGAACATACTATTTCCAGTCGTCGATGTCGGTAAACATTTCATTTTCTCAGAACTTGTGAGGTTTAGCTTAGAATGGGTATAGTCTCAGAGTCATTTTAAGACATTATTTTCGCGTATGGAGTTAATAAGATACACCCATAAACCTTGTTGTGAAAAAGAAGTGCAGCTTCAGTATGAGATGTGGGAAAACTCAGGCAAGGCCTCCGTTCAGAGTATTCTGTCTCCAAGAGTTTATATTTCAAATATGACAAGTTAAGGTTCTCACATCAGAATACATAACAGGTACAGCAGAGGATGACCTGTGTCCTGAACCAGCAGTGACACAAACCACCCCAAAGGTGGCAAGTGACATGCCTTCATTCAGAGACAGGGCCCGTGTCTGCGTGCTCTGCCCCAGCCACCGTCAGTCTGAGCAGCTTCCGTTCCGTTCTGCTCTCTTACAGTTTGCTTCATCCCCCTTCTGGCTTACTCGAGTGTTTAACGTTCACATTAGTAGCTTGTCTCCATCATTAATTTTGGAATTGGGGGACCATATTACAGCCGTTGGACTTGCTTACTATATTAAAAATAATAACAAAGAACACAAAAAAGGATCAAGTAAAAAGAATAGCACAGTAAGGGTTATGTTTAAGTCACAGGCTACCTTGAGAAATCACCTCCAGGAGGTCTTACAGAGCTACTTTTCTAAAATACGCTTATGCAATCTTGAGAATGTTGAGAAGACGTGTGTGTGTGTGTGTGTGTGTGTGTGTGTTGTGTGTGTGTGTGTGTGTGTGTGTGTGTTTAAATGTTTAATATGTTGGGACAGGATCAATTGATGGAAGTAAGTCCCAGCAGTTCCTTCTTTATACATTATTTTAGGTTTCTGAGACTCTCACAGGTCACAGTGTGTAAATGGATGAATAATCACGTCCTAAGCACCAAGGGAACTGTAATAATATGTAGTATTTATATTTACAAAATGCTGATGGTTTCATGCTTTATATTTTTATATATTATTTTTTAAATGACGTCATTTGTATAAGAATCCAAGGTTTCTAATCTATTTTCTGATTGGAATTGCTTTTCCAGGAATTAAGGGAAGGGGTTCTGTGTTATCCCTGCAGTGTCTCATCAAGTACACACATCAGATTTCCATCCTGGCTAGCTGCGGTCAAAATGCTGATGCGTTCTCGATGGCTTTTTCTGTATAAGCAAAGTGAAATGGAAAATCGAGGCTATTGTTTATATTATTCAGTGTTCCATACACTCCATTGTTTTCTACAGAAGAAATGTTTCTGATTCCAGTTAAGAAAAAACAAAACAAAACACTGTTGGTTAATGGGTGCTGTGACCATGTGGCCCTCAGGGTTTGGAATTTACCATTTGATGTTTTTAGCCTTTTAACTCCTGTTCATTTCCTTTTGAGGGCCGGGTGATGGCGGTTGTACAAGAGTAAACCAAGAAAGGTGCTGATAGATGATCCACGTATTTGATCCGTTTGAGAATAGGAAGTCAGTATCCCGCTTTGCAATTATGTAAAAAGATAACTGGGGTTTGGAATTTCATTTATAAGTTTGAAAACTGGAATTCGTTGATTTCATTTGCAAATGATTATAAGGTTGAACAGCACACGCTCTGCTTGAACCTGAGTAGTGAATTCGCACACGATCAGCATAGATAAAGGAATGTTTTTCTTTCTTATTTAAAAAAGCATTTTCAAAAGGTTTGTAAATATTTGTTTCTCAGGGATCCATTTATCTTACTCTTCAGTTCGAAAAGAACTGTTATGGGGTTACAGAAAAAGATGATAAATGAGCGCAAGGAGCCTGAGTTGAAACTGTCCCATTCTAAGGTTGGACTATTATTTAGTAGACATGCAAAGTCTTTGAATGCATGAATATTAACTGATTAGGTACTGGATTTTTTTTTAACACCAGGATTTTGAAGTGAGAATAGGTCAGTCATGGAACTATTTTAGTTTTTATTTATCCGTAGTTAGATCTGTATGAAATTTCAATATAACAGGAAAGAAAAATAGCTGGAGGACATACCTTTTCAAAGGAATGGCCAGGACTTCACCTGCTCGACTCCCATTTAGTTCTGAGGGCCTGAGTAATGTGTTTTATAATTGTACACAAACCCTCTAACAAAGAAAGTGACAACGAAACCCATCTGCTGTGAGTTATCCGTGTGCACAATACACGCTACAACCTGGAATGAACCATGGTGTATTTTGATTAATTGACCTTAACTGACAATTATCCAGAAATTCTGTTTTATTACAACCTTTACTGAAATTCTCAGTGAATCGTTTATGTTTACTTTAAGGTGAACTATAATGAAACTTACTGTAATTTAAGATCTAGAAGCTCTGCATCATCATTGTAAGTAATAAAGCTCATTGCATACATGGTATAAATCCAGAGATGGAGATATAGAAGATGTAGAAGTTGGTATTAGATGTGTACTGACCTCCCCCCCATTTTTATAAAAACAAAACAAAAAAATATGCCTGCCTACCCTAATCCGTTGGCTGTTTTTGTTTTCTATATTTTTACGTTTATATAGGCAATCCTAGTATAGAGATAGTTTTATTGTGTTTATCAGAAGAAATATTTTCCATGCTTCTACATGGTCTTATTGATTTTCATTTTGCATTTCTGCTCTATAGTCTCTCAGCTGATTTGCTACAACTTATCTAAACATTCTATTTTAAGGTGTTGGGCTAGTATCCAATGTATATTGCTAACACTGCAATGACTAAACTACTGCATGGAGTCATTTATTTCTTTTAAGTTTTTCTCAAAGGATAAATTCCAAGGTTAATGGATTAAAGGTTATATACTTTTTTAGGAGGGTAAGGTACACCGAGAAAGGATAAAAAAAGTGATAGGTTTGGCCTTAGACCTCTAGGGTTCCTACCTACATCCCTGGGTAAGGTACACAGAGAAATTCACTGATTCTGGATTATCAACATAAGTTTTAGGTTGGGTGTGATATCATCACACAGAGATTTCTATGGAGGCTGAAGGCAGGGAGCCCATTTAGGAGTCTGTTAAAGCAGCTCAGGGGTACAGTATGGTTTCCTGGGCCAGAGTGGGTTTGAAAAAGCAAAGAAACATGCCTACCTGCCCCTATTAGAGTGTTCATCCTGGGGGGCTGGAGGACAAAATGAGACAGAAGGTTCTACTCTAAAGTTTATGGGATGCTTGAGTAGTAAAAATATTCAGAGAAGAAATAATCAGATCAGTAAAGGGACTGAGCAGATAGGAAGGCTTTGTATTGACTGAACCTTGATCTGAAAGTTGAAGAAAAATGAAAGTTTATTGGTAGGAAGAAGGGAAAGATGGCTTTCTCAAGGTAGTGGGAGAGCAAAGGAAAGAAATAGACACATCCTAATTGGAGGGCACTGAGCAAATGAATACTATCTTACTGGATATCTTAGCATACTGGATATATTAACATACTGTTTATTTGTTCATTCATTCATTTATTTGTTGGTGACTTCGGGAGGATGCAAAGTTGAGTCATGTTTTTCCTGACATAAAATCACCATGTTCCGTCGTGATTTCAATGTTGTGAAATATACATTAAGTGTAACTAGAATCTTTAGGTACAAATTCAATTTTATATTTAAAGATCCTGATCCAGAATCCTTTCACTGGGATCTGGGCTGCCAAGAAATTTCCCCCACTGTCTGTACATATATAATGATTAAATTTGGTTTATGGATAATATGGCTGATTAGAAGTGCAAATAATGAAATCTGGGATATTTAATAGGAGAGATATTTCTTTATTTCTCAAACCAAATATTTGTCTCCTTTACAACGAATATATGGCTATTCAAACTTATTTCTATGAAAAAGATGGAGGACCATTTTCCCCTTCAGATAACATAGGTCAATTTTATATAAAAGCAAAATGTATAGTATTTAATGAATGAAGAAATTATTTAGCTAACATGATTACCGTTTCCCCAGGACAGTGATAGCGAACCTATGACACGCGTGTCAGAGGTGACACGCGAACTCATTTTTTTGGTTGATTTTTCTTTGTTAAATGGCATTTAAATATATAAAATAAATATCAACAATATAAGTCTTTGTTTTACTATGGTTGCAAAGATCAAAAAATTTCTATATGTGACATGGCACCAGAGTTAAGTTAGGGTTTTTCAAAATGCTGACACGCCGAGCTCGAAAGGTTCGCCATCACTGCCCTAGGATCTAGCAGCCTCAGCATCTCCTTGGGAGGCTGTTAGAAATGTAAGCTCCTGAATTCTAATCCAGACCTACTGATTCAGAGTCTCCACTGGATGGGATCCAGGAATTTGTGCTTCCACAAACCAGGTGGTTTTTTTAATGCACGTTGAAGTGAGAAAGCCATGAATTTAGAATGACTTTTAAAGATAAGTTTAATTATGGACTACTGGTTCCTATTCCCCCTAAACTCTATTCATCTCACGTTTGAGACCAAGCCTCCAGAACACAATGGAGAGTGTTATGCTGATTCTGTGGTTTCTGTGCATTGCCGGATGGTGTATATGTTCCTCCCTAATGTGACATTTTAATTGTGCACCCAGAGTAGAAACTTAGTTCGACACCTTTTTAAGTACCTAACTAAACTATGCTTGCTTCTGGTAATGGAGAAAAATAAATGGAGCAAAGCATTGTTAAGAGAGTCACTGAACATAGAGGCAGGAGACCATGGAAGGAGCCTCCATGTCTGATTTCTGGGAACTGTTGTTAAGTTGTCAACCCGTTGCTCATCTGAACTCAGATGTGGTCACTCAAAAGTTTATGGAATGCTTTAGTAAAAATACTCAGACAACAACTTTCTATATCAGTGATGGCTATAGGGACACATAGGGACTTTACTTTCTCCCCACCATTGGTGACCAGACCATCTTCATTTCTTCACCTTGAAAGGAACCAATGCCTTTCAACAGCCAGCATCCTACATTTACATAATGGATCTAACCAATCCCCACTGACCTAGCCAACATCCTTCATTTGCAGGGAGGACCTTAATGAGAAAAGCTCTACCGTTTTGCCCTTTATAAAACTTCTTTCTTTGTTCCCTTTGGAGCACAGTTTAGGCCCCAGATTGCAATCCCCCCTTTTCTCAAATGCAAGCTTTTATTCTTTATTACAGCCTAAACTTTTTTTTCCTAACACTTCTCTCACTATATGCTCTAAAATGTATATTTTCTACATAGTAACAATCTCAATTGTAATTTATATAATTACGAGGACATGGTTTTTCTAAACCCCCTTCAGTGAATTTCCTTAAGGATAATTAATGGCATTCATGATATTGGCAACACAGGAGCCGACATCATTTCAACACGAAGGAAGAGCATGACTTTAATTTGTAAACGAGTCCAGGCAATGCACCTCCTCTTGCATTTTGTTTTCCAGTTCTCATGATGTGACTTTAAAAACCCCCATTTTACCGTTTCTCTTTTTCCTTTCATTTTCCTGACTATTCTGATATGCTTGACCAGATGAGAGTAAGAGTCAGAATTTTGTTTCCTAGTTATCTTTTCTTAGTCTCTACAGATATTGCCAAGAAAGCAGCGGCCAAATTGTGGTTAAGATTTATTGCTGCATTAAATACAGAATTCCTTTTTGCATGTTGAAAAAATTAATGCTAGTATTTAAACCTACCTACCAACCCATTTAGCTATGCCAGTTACTTACAGTGAGGGCAACTCATACAGATTAGTTTACTCTGGAGAAAAAAATTAGTGCATCGTTATGTAAATATAAGATAAATGTATTGCATAGGGGTTGAGCTAAATATACAGCTTAGGGACATGATTTACTTACCTGGGGACATAAGGTATTATATTGGTTGGGTTTGTGGTTTGAGTCATGTTACTCTCTAAGCAGACATGTAAATATTCAAACATGATGGTGAATAATCTTTCACTTCCTAGCTGTAGCCCTTCTCAAGCTGTTGTCTTGGGCCGTCAGAATTCTCCTTCCCCGAAGCCTTTCCTCGTTCTTCTGAAGGGACTCCTTCCTGGACCGACACGCTGCCTGGTGCGTGTCTCCCTCTCACTCAGGAACCCACTGTGGGCTGTGTTTGGGGGTCACCTTTCCTGACCATCCCATAGAGAACAACGCCTCCTTCCTTTGTCACTGCTTGTCACCTTACTTTGATTTTTATTCCTTCAATGAACTTACGTTCACCCGAAATAGGTATCCCACGAAGGCAGGGGATTTTGTTTGTTGGGTTGTTTGAAGCTATCAATGTTCGGGAACCTGAACAGTCCCTGACACCAGAAATCATCTAGGATGAACTTTCTTTCTCCCTCTTTGGAGTGTTAGTTCCATGAGAGCTGGGAACTGTTGATTGTATTTCTCGCTACATCTCCAGAGCTGAGGGACAGAGCTAAGAAATAGTCACCAATCAGCACTCGTTGGTGGGTGGATAATATGTAAGTGGATCGAGGCAGGACCGTATGTCAGTGTGTTGATACATTGGTATTGCTCCTTTGCTTCTTAACAGCCTTTATAAAAAGTCTTGCATTAAAACTCCTGTTAGCTGTCTTCATACTGCCCATCAAGGTGCTTATTTTAAAAGAAACTTTAAATAATTTAATTTTTATTAAGAGCTAAATTCTGAAGCATTGATTGTTTTCAGTTTCTAGTCTGGTTTCATTCGAACTTTCAGTATTGCATTTAAAATTTTTTTATTTTTATTGATTTTTTATAGAGAGGAAGGGAGAGAGATAGAGAGTTAGAAACATCAATGAGAGAGAAACATCGATCAGCCGCCTCCTGCACATCTCCTACTGGGGATGTGCCCGCAACCCAGGTACATGCCCTTGACCGGAATCGAACCTGGGACCTTTCAGTCCACAGGCCGACGTTCTATCCACCGAGCCAAACCAGTTTCGGCAGTATTGCATTTAAAGCATCAATAAACTGTACCCTGTACCTGTACACAGGTATCCTAAGGAGTTGGCCTGAGACAGTAGTCGAATGAGTATAACCACCCACTTCCTGGACCATACTGTCCAGATGCAGGGGTCCTTTCAGCAGACAAATCTAAAAACATAAACCTCAGCAGAGAGCTCTCATGATATGCTGGTTCAAGACACTGCTAAGCACTGACGGGTGCTAACTTTTCCACAGGATGAAATATGATTAAGATATGTTCAATGGAAATCTATACAAAACCAGTGAAGTTGTTAAAATATTCAGATATGCCACATTGTAACAAGAAAACACGGCACTGCACTGAAATCAGCAGTAGAACAGCTGTGTTGTAAAGGACAGTACTTTGAATGTCACTTGACAATTTGCTTTCAATTAGAAGTAATTTACAGGAAGATGCCCACAAGCTAATCTTTACAGGATAATTAAGTTCCATTTTCTTTACTTTTAATTAAAAAGCAGAAAAGATTTAGCTGATCCATAAAAAATGTTCTGTTTAAACATTCATCAGACTTCACACTCTTTTTTTTTGTTATTTGTTGTAGCAGATGTTATCAGAAGTGCAGTCTGCTCTGTTTTAAACCCTGAGTGTTTGGAAAGTGAAACATGAGTTGCAGTAGGCATGTGCTGGTGAGGTATGTTCATGTAACATCTGCATGTGCAAAGAGGATAAAGCAGATACCACTGTTCCATTCCTTACTGTGTTCTGCCTGATGCATTTAATTGTACTACAAAACCCATACATTTGCCCTGACCGGTTTGGCTCAGTGGATGGAGTGTCGGCCTGTGGACTCAAGGGTCCCGGGTTCGATTCTGGTCAAGGGCATGTACCTTGGTTGCGGGCACATCCCCAGTAGGGAGTGCACAGGAGGCAGCTGATCAATGTTTCTCTCTCATCGATGTTTCTCTCTATCCCTCTCCCTTCCTCTCTGTAAGAAATCAATGAAATATATTAAAAAACAAAACACACACAAAAAAACAAAAAACCCCGTACATTAAACTGAGAAGGTGTGCAACTTTTGACTTTGGAGCATTATACCTAGTAAGATGACATGTAAATAAAACTTTATTTCAAGTGTTCTAAAGTGTCTGTAGATTCAGATGTTAGGTTATTTTATTGTAACTTTGATAATATAAAAATGGACACTGTGTTTTAACATGGGAATTTACTCATTGAATAGATGGGAGATTTAAAGTGATATTCTAAAGTCATTTAAAACTTATTCTCTGTATTATCACAGGTGTTTTTTTTTTTAGCATCATTGCTGTTTTTATTTGTCAAAATAAAGAATGTTGCCAAGTACATGAGACCTTTGGTTTTATAAATGACTATTGGCCAGTCTTTATTTTTTAAGCTGAAGATAGCTAAATAGAAATTTGGCATGCTTATTCTCATATCATACTGTGTTAGGAGTTTTCACCGAAAATTCTTCAACAATTCTTTGGCTTAGTATTATGGTACTTTTAAAATTCTCTCTTTTTTTGGCTACTATTATGATTATAATAGTTGTGTTTATGTAAAATATAGATTTCCAAAACTTGAAAAAAAGTTGGGCCACTACAGAGCAGTATACATAAAATTTTTATAGTGATAATTCCCTTCACTATACCTTTTGTCAAACAAGCTTGATTTTCAGTTTTCCAATTAGTGAGTACCTAAAATTTAAAGATGCTATTAAAGTTACCTGGTTTTACCTTTTACTTCTATTTTCCTTTGTTTGAAAGAAAACCAGAAATGACGAGAGAGGTTGCTCACAAGCCCATTCGTTTTTGTGCTTTTGCCTAAAGGCACTTTGACCAATACAGTTTAGGAGACTGTAAAATAAAATCAGATGTGCGTTTATTTCAGCATAGATGATACATTTCAGGTAGGAGCTTAATTATCATAATCCCAATGCAGTCCTTTAAATGGAGTGTGTGTTGGAACATGTAAATGGCATGAGGTTCTGTAATGAAGTGGGAGAAACGTGTGCGTCTCTTATTGGAAGGATCATGTGGGGGAAAGATTAAGCATGCCCTCTCTCCCTTGTTCCTGCCTTTCTCTTTGGTAATCGACACCTGACTAGATTGCATCTTTTTGAACTATAAGAGTTCTACTCCTTACATGGAAGTTTCTGTGAACGGGAATAGTGGTTAAACATTCTGCTTTCAGGAGAATTTTACCTTTACTTTGTAATCCCGTAAGTCAGACTTTCTCTGGTAAAGCATAAGAGGAGTTTTGTTATTGTTTAGGAGGGGGTGATGATCTCCCTGAGGTGCTTGGTTTCCAAGTTCAGGACTACTTTAGAAGGGCGGACAGCATCTTGGGTAGTTGAGGAGCTTGAAGGAGTTACCAGCTGATCTTGGGTGTGTTTGTCTTGTCTGTGGCACCCAGCACATTGCCTTGTACATGACTGGTCGGTCCTGTACATATTATTAAGTGACTGATGGGTAGAAACTAAAATTTAGACATGGTTCCCTTTGATTCATTACACACATGTAGTGAATTCTTTTTCATTCCTTTTTTTTTTGTAAAGTCAAAAGGATCTGTGATCTAAGAAGCTCTATGCGATTGTTTTGCTTTTCATCTCCTTCAGACCTGCATTTCTTTTAAAGCTAGATGCTGTGAATATTGACCTTCTCACAAACTATACATATAAACTGATTTATGAAAG
>NW_005370223.1:7725331-7727746 GCF_000412655.1 Myotis brandtii
CATCTGGGGTGGCGCCAGGGCTTGAAGGGTGTCTACGGAGTAAGTGGAATCCCTCTGGCAGGTGGTGAGGTCCCTTGGCCTTGCCTGTGGGGATCAGGCCAAAACCAGCAATCCGACATCCCCCAAGGGCTCCCCGAGTGTGAGAAGGTACTCTGCAAAGTTGCTGTCGCTTGGCAGCTCCTGCGTTGAGCGTCTGCCCCGTTTTGGTCATTGTGCGTCATACCTACCGGCGGGGTGGCTGGTCGACCGGTCGCTTAGCCTTTTATATATATAGAAGATTCTTCTTGTAATCTCTCCTCCCTCAAGTCTACCAGCTTGACCTTGCAAAAATAATCGACAACTTCTCATTATTGCTTAAACTCTGGTTTGGCTCCCTGTTGCCTACTTCATCAAGTCCAGATTCTTCTGACTTGGTTTTAGGACTTTCTATGATTCACATTACTTTTCTTTTCCCAACTATTTAATCCACTCTGCAGGCCCTACAGAGTCTTTGCTCCAGGGATCTGGCCCTGCTCTTCCTACACCCCTCCCCCAACATTCACTTCAATGCTTCTTGCCTTTGTTCATACAATGCCCTGTCTTAAACCTTTCCCAGTGAAAACGTCCAGTGGAAGTCCTGCTTCCTCCAGGCAGCTTTCTAGGATTTTTCTTTAAAAAATATATATATTTATTGATTTTTTACAGAGA
Source organism: Myotis brandtii (assembly GCF_000412655.1). Taxonomy (NCBI): domain Eukaryota; kingdom Metazoa; phylum Chordata; class Mammalia; order Chiroptera; family Vespertilionidae; genus Myotis; species Myotis brandtii. The sequence continues at coordinate 7,726,019 of NW_005370223.1, forward strand.
GGAAGGGAGAGGGACAGAGAGTTAGAAACATCGATGAGAGAGAAACATTGATCAGCTGCCTCCTGCACACCCCCCACTGGGGATGTGCCCGCAACTAAGGTACATGCCCTTGATCGGGATTGAACCTGGGATCGTTCAGTCCGCAGTCCACTGAGCCAAACCAGTCAGGGCCTAGGATTCTTTTAATCCACTCTAATTACTCCTTGTGTCAGGCGGTTTGACACTTATTTCATATGTTTTTACTACCTATATATATTAGCTTTGTCTCCCTATGAAGAATGGAAGCATTTTAAGGGGAAAAAAAAGTGCTTATGTGTGTTTTTTGGCGTTTTCGTTCAGTCCGCAGTCCACTGAGCCAAACCAGTCAGGGCCTAGGATTCTTTTAATCCACTCTAATTACTCCTTGTGTCAGGCGGTTTGACACTTATTTCATATGTTTTTACTACCTATATATATTAGCTTTGTCTCCCTATGAAGAATGGAAGCATTTTAAGGGGAAAAAAAAGTGCTTATGTGTGTTTTTTGGCGTTTTTTATAAACTTTAAATCTCCTAGCACTGTGGTGATCAGGTGGTAGGCATTTTATTTCCTGTTTTGTTTGACTTTTAAAAACAAACTATACACAAGAAATTCAGAACTACCTCCAAAAAGGTACTTAGGGAAAATATTGAGTAATATTTTCTTATATATTTAAAAGAAGCTTTTTTTCCCCCAAAGACTTGGACGTTAAGTTTTATGTATGTTTCTGGAAAGAATTTCTGCCACTTTGGAAAAATATATCCTTTTATAAAACAGTTACCAATAGCCTGAAAATAGAGGTAAGTCATAGGTTTTTATGAACTATCATTCCAGTTCTCAATGACTCATTATGGAGCTAATATGTTAGTGAAAGGAAGGACGGGTAAGACATCTGTCTCCTTAGCTATGGAGTGGGGGTGGGGGGGGGGCCCATCCTGCCACTGCCTGTAACAAGTTCATCAGAGCCATTACATATTGTAATTACCCTTCCATAAATAGTCTGCAACCTGACCATAGCATTTTGCCACTCTATTAGAATGAGGCCCAAGGTCCAAGTTAAAAGCAAAATCCTTAATGAATTTAACAAAATTAAGCAAAGAGCTTTAGGTTATAGGAGCAGAGTTAATGGATTCAGCAGTTCTTTACTTTCACTTCAACCAACAAATTTTACATTCATTTTCCCAGATGTAAACCTCATTCAATTAAAATGGGCTAAAATTAATTTCGTGAAACTGTTATATCACCCCTGGAGATAATTGGAGATAATCTAGTGTGTCACAAAACTTGAGGTAGAAAATCAGCATTTATGGGGTTGGTTTCAGTAACTATACTGCAAAAGGACTTCAAGATATATTTTTTTAAAAAAATATATTTTTATTGATTTCAGAGAGAAAGGGAGGGGGAGAGAGCTAGAAACATCAATGATGAGAGAGCATCATTGATTGGCTGCCTCCTGCACGCCCCACACTGGGGATTGAGCCCGCAACCTGGGTATCGACCAGGAATCGAACCATGACCTCCTGATTAATAGGTCAATGCTCAACCACTGAGCCCTGATAGCTGGGTCAAGATTCCTTTTTTTTTGGTACCACCTCACATCTGTCAGAATGGCTATCATCAACAAATCAACAAATGACATGTGCTGGCAAGGATGCAGAGAAAAAGGAACCCTCGTGCACTGCTGGTGGGAATGCAGACTGGTGCAGCCACT
>NW_005370223.1:7728713-7749485 GCF_000412655.1 Myotis brandtii
GTCAAGGGGGGGAAAAAAGGAGACATATGTAATACTCTTTTTAACACTTTAAGAAATAAAAATTATAAAAAAAAGATTCATTTTTTAATGCATATTTCTCAACTTCTGCTAGGGTTCTTTCAAGTGACTTGTGACTTATCTGGATGGTGATGGGGGCCTGGAACACAGGGATGGCTACTCCCAGCAGCAGACTGTGTCTGGCAGGGTTACCCTGCTCCAAGGGTGGTTGGTGCACAGGCCAAAGCCACCAGCATCACCTAGAAACTGGTTAGCAAAACAAATTCCCGGGCGTCACCCCAGACCTACGGACACAGAATCTTTTTGGATGGAGCCCAAGAATCTATACAGTAACAAGCTCTTCAGGCAACTATCATACATGCTGAGTTTTAGGGGCTACTGATGTATGGATCCCCAGGTGTCAGCTCTTATCAGACAAACCCACCCTCCGTATTTCAATTGAACAAGCTATATCCAGTGCTTTCTGATCTGTCATCCATCATCATGAAATGCAGATAGAAATTTGAATCAATATTTTTTTTTCTAATATTGGTCATGTTACTGTTTTTATCTGTATTCTAAAGTGTATTCTGAACTGATTAAAATGTAAACAAAAGAGCAAGATCACTATGATGAGCAAAGGAAATTCCACAATCTTCTCCAAGGACAAATGGGTGCTTTACAGCTTTGTGGCCTTCGAACCTAGCAGGGAACGAAAGCAACCGGAGAGCAACCTTTTCCTGGCCCGGTTTTGGCACTTATGTTTGTTTCATTTTGGCACATGGCTGTGGGCTTTCATCATACAGGAAACTAATCTTCAGAATGAGTCAAATTTCAGCTAATTTGAACAATTAGATCAGACTGATATTTTCCTAACGTACAGAGGTTGTTAATCTCTACCAAGACATTAATTGTTTTTACGTATTTAGGTCCTAAATGACAAGTGACACGGTGTTCTGTATTAGTTATACAGAATTTTTGAAAATAACTTAAACATTTCTTGATATTCTTAAGTTGTCATGGTTTGCTAGATATATGTGTTGGTCATATATTGATCTCTCTAACAACATCACATAAATAATATCTTTAATTAATGCCATTTTAAAATATAGGCCATATCACCTTTTATAGTTATGTAAATTCTTTCTGAAAAATGAACTTTCAGAATAATGCTCTATAGAAATTGCAGGCTCGACTGTAATAGATTCTGTATATATGAATGTGTGTGCATAATACTTTTGGAATTCCTCCAGTATATTATAGAGTGTACAGGATAGATTTTGGCTTTGTTAATTAGAATAGCTTAGATCTCAGACTCCATTATAACTCTCAAGGCATCTAGAAATAAAACCATATTAAATATTAATTGGTAAACATTTATTTAGGTAGAGGTAGACTTTGCCCTACCATTTTTTTTATATCTTCTTAAGCTTTATAATACTGTGCAATGACAACAATTATACTGGATCTGGGCTAACTGATCTTTATATTGGTGCTGCTACGTCTGTGTTTTACATCTAACTGATTGTATTGAATTTGTGTTACGTCTGATACCTACTGAAAAGTTATAATGCCCTAGAGGGCTATTGCTATTAGCGATACCAAGATACTGTGAGGATAGCAGGCTCTTCTTTTCATTTAGAAGGATTCCGATTTTAGCATGCTATGTTTATTGCTGCATTCTGTTTATTATATTCATTTATTTTAATTGTATTGATTCTTTAAGTACCTATTCATTTCATAATGCTGGACTCTTGAGGGTGAAGAAGGCATAGTATGTAACTAAAACACAGTTCCTTTCTTCAGGAGTCTTCCTCTGTGAGTGCATTCATGTGAGGGAAGACTGAGTGTGCCCCAATAAGGAAGTAGCAGCCTTAATTAACCCATTTATAACATTGGCATCTTTGCGCCATTCAGGGTAATTTTGATACATGTTATTATTGATTGAGTCCCAGGATTTTGGTGAGGAGTTCTCTGGGTTGGAAATCAGGAGGGTGATCCCTACATCTGGAATCACAAAGAAAAGTTTTGTTTTGCTTTATGTGCTTCTGGTGTAACTTGATTTTATTATGTATCACTATTTCCAAAGGCAGCCTCTCACTGTTGAGAGGTTCGGAGGGTGCTAAGACACCTATCGTGGGAGAAAGAACTCTCGGCCAATATTTTCCCCTTGCTTGTTCACCTTGTTAAGGGATTTAGTTAAGGGCTTAAGGAGGAATGTGTATCTCAAGTCACATTTATGTGGGTCAAGAACTTCGAAAATCGGGCTTCTTGAATATTGCATATTTTACTAAATTATTTCCTAGTATGTCTTTTAGAGTTTTAGGCCTTTAATGAATTTTAAATTATAATCGTCTCCATTTCATCTATGATGATAGTGGTGTGTTTTGTTTTTCATTTGTGTGTGTGTGTGTGTTAATCTTGCCAAATTAAAATTTTTTCATATGGTTGACCACACAGCAAATGTACATTTTAAAAGGTCATTTACTATGGTGACTGTGAGGTGGGAGCATTGCCAGATTATTTTGTTCTGAAGTATTTGTGTCACATGTTCTTTTTGAGCTTTACTTTTTTTTCAATAAAGGAAGTTAATATTTATTGGGTCCCCATCATGTACTAGGTATTGTGCTACATGCTTTAATTTAGGTTATCTCATGTTGTCCTCACAATGACACTTCCAGTTGGGCTCAAAGGAATACAGAACATGTCTGATACTCAACCCAGCTCTGTAACTCCCTAGGGCACAATGTTTCCACCATGACATGCAGCCGCTTTGCCATGAGGCCCTGTGCTAATATTTTATGGAAGGCGCAGTAATAAATGACATCGAATTCCTGCTTCTGAGATGTTTATAAAGGAGTAGAGGAGACAGAAAGCTGTAGTGAAACAGGAACTCTAAGGAGCTATGTGGGGTTGTGTGCTCTGAGGGAGGAAGATCACTCTCTGAAATCAATTTTTCCTCCTCGAATTTTCTGAAAATTAATTTAGATGGAATGAATAGGTATTGCTCAGTGTGTGGTTCACAGCCTGTCTTGTTTTCTTGCATATTCTTGAGAACTGAGGTGAATTTTTCCCCCAACCTTGGCTGGTGTGGCTCAGTGGTAGAGCATCAGCCGATGAAGGGAAGGGTCTCCGGTTCGATTTCCAGGCAAAGGCACATATCTAGGTTGCAGGTTCATTCCCTGGACCTGGTAGGGACACATGTGGGAGGCAACCAATTGATGTGTCTCTCTCACATTGATGTTCCTATCTCTCTTTCTTTCTCCCTTTCCCTCCTTCCACTCTCTCTAAAAGTCAATGGACAAAATATCCTCAGGCGAGGATTGACAACAAGAAAAATTATTTTTAGAGAAATAAAAAACCAGGAGGATATGATTATGGGCAAAATATATGCTTAATCACATCAACTCCTTTACACTGGCTTTTGCTTCAGTCCAGAATTCTGACACTAAATGGAGATTTTTATTTGTATACCATTTATTCAAAAATTGGGGACACTTCACATGCATTTGTTTCCTGATATATATGAGCTACATTTTGCTAACAAAATTGTCAGGGTATTACTAGATGGGAGCATTATTTTCCTGTATTGAAGACTCATTTGGAGCCTTCTTACTTGAGGGCTGAGTTGATGGTTACTAGATAAAGGAATCCATAAAATAATAATTGTGTGTATTTATAAAAATAGCTTTCACTTTGGTTTGTAAGATACATAATTGTAAATTTTTATAATATTATGACATATTGTCCAGAGTGGTTCAGTGGGAGAGGGGAGAACTAAAGTAATTCAGACAAGCAATAATTAATAAGGTCAAGAAATAGGGCAATTAAGAAATGATTCATGGCAAATAGAAGTGAGACATTTACATTCTGAAAATTAATTATGGGACTTTTTATTTAAATTAAAACCAGGAAGAAAAGTTCAGGGAAAAGAAATAGATTCAGGGAAATTTTATATGTACTCATCTTGAGTATAAATTAGTCAAGATCTTAGATTCCACTAATGTGTCAGAGTCCATTAAAGAGATTGGAAAACCCTATTTCACTGTGACTGAACTGCCTGAAATTTTAACCTCAAAACTTACACATATAATCAAATGGAGAGATTGTGTCTGTCTTGATAAGTCGACATATATGTATATCCATGATGCAAGAGTACAAAAGAGTTGGATACTCAATTTTATAGGCTTGAGAAAAACGTGTTCTATTCACCAAAGCAAGTGCCAGAGCTCTTATGAAATCCTCATATCCACAAATGATGAAAAACAATTTTTTATGCTCACTTAGCAACTATTTCCATGGCAGAGAACTGACTGTATGGTTAGAAGGTCTAACTCTGAAGGTCCAATGTCTCACAGCCTTGGTCTTTGGCCTTGTAGGCACTGATCATGACTGCTCCTACTGGACTTCATTTAATCTTTCTTTTTCTATTTGGCTCACTCTCTTTGCCTGTCACTTCCCCACTAAATTGTTCTGTCTCGAGCCCTATTATCTCAACTTGCTCCAACTTTTCTAAACTTTTTAGTATTCACTGTGATGAGCCCAGCCTCGTTCATGAGTGCTGGCATAAGGAGGACCCTGGCCTGCCCTTTCCTGTTCATTAGGCATTAGGGCATTTTGGCATGTTTGCGATGTGAACTTTGGTAATCTCATAACTCAATGGAGGACAGTAATTTTACATCCAGTGCTACATGAGTGGGAGATCGTTGGCTTTTCAATTTACAATTCTATTCTCCCCATGGCTAATATTAGAAATCTCATTTGATTTTGGAATGATGGTGTAAAAGGCAGGGTTTTAGATTTGAGGACTCGAAACCCCAGACTTCATGTTTTCAGATGAACTCAGCCAAACACCTTACTCAGCTGCACGGGCTCTGGCCTCTCTGTGCAGAGCAAGGCAGGGACTCCTTAGTTTCATTTGGGAATTTGTAAATGTAGGCACTTTTCACGGGAAAAATATAATTTAATTTCTTCCTCCATTTAGTTTTCCATGCTGCTCAGAATCCTCAGAGTTTTCCAAAAGGATTGACGAATGAACAATAGGCCAGCAACAATTTCAGCCTCTGTTAAACCTTAGGTATAAGACTGAACTCATCTTTATAAATTTACTGTTTAGTATACTTACTCCTGCTGATGGATCAGTGGTTAAAATATGAGCCTTCTATTCTATATATAATACTATAGTATCTCCAATATAGTATTGCCAATCACATATTGTTGTCTATGTCTGAGTTTTTTGTTTGTTTAAGCCAGCGGTTCTCAACCTGTGGGTCGCGACCCCTTTGGCGGTCAAACGACCCTTTCACAGGGGTCGCCTAAGACCATCATGCATATCAGATATTTACATTACGATTCATAATAGTAGCAACATTACAGTTATGAAGTAGCAACGAAAATGGTTGGGTCACAACATGAGGAACTGTATATAAAGGGCCAGAAGGTTGAGAGCCACTGGTTTAATCCCTCTACCCAGCCCCCCGACCACCCTCTCCTCTAACAGCTGTCATTCTTTCTCTATTTATGAGTCTGTGCCTATTTTGTTTGCTAGTTTATTTTGTTTATTAGATTCCACATATAAGTGAGATCATATGGTACTTGTGAAGTCAGAATGATTTACTGACTTGTGAAAGACTGAATTGACATCAGTTGCCTTTGAATTGTGTGTGGAACTTACAGCACTTTCCATAACTCAGTCGAATTAACTCCCTTAGACTTTCCATCTCTGATCTAGGGTAGCTTTCTTGTTAGGTAGTGACATCTCTAAGGAGTAAAGATTTCTAGATACTGACTGAGGAATCTCTGGAGAGGCATCTTTTAACATAACCATTTGTTTAGTTTCTACAAATGCAGTTGATTTCCTTATTAAAGAGACTTTATAAAGAGATATTAAATCTCTACATGGAAGATAGGTTAGATAGGCATACAAAATGAGAATTTTTATATCAATCTCTACAATATAAAGAAAAGAAAGTCGGATAAACATACGATAAGGAGAATTAAGAAGATGAGAGGTAATTGCTGTGGCTACTAGTACCTACTGTTAAAGCTATCTAAATTAATCTAACACCCTATGATTTTTACCTGCTGATCCCTACGCTTTGAGCCTGATCGGAGGAACATAGATGTCATAGGCATTCCAAAGTGAAATTAAAATACTGATGCTTGACTCTAAGTACTAGGTATTTATAATAAGAAAATGGGGGGAGCACACTTTTTTTTCTTTTATTCCTGATATTTTATCATGAAACTGAATACTCAGATAAGACTATGGCAACTCTCTTCCTCCCTAATTCCTTTTCTCTCAACTTCTGTTATTAAAATGACTGCATTTGCCCTACCGAGAAGAATGTGGAATGCATATCTCCTCTTTCCTATTTCCTACTTTTTACCACGACTCTCCATAAATTTCACGGAGAGGAAGAGAAGAGTAGGTTTGGTTGAAATGAGTAGGTGGGGGAGAGGCTTGGCTTGTGCTCTGGCAAGGAAGGAAGCATTTCTGGAGAAAGGAAGCGTGCTGAGGAAACTGGCCACAGATCTGCATTCTGGAAGAAGAAATTGGCAGGAGGAACTCTCATGCCCCATAGTTCCAGGAAGGGGCTTCCTCCAGCCTCAGCTGGATGGGCCCTCTATTTTTATTCTGTTAACAGCGATGAAAAACTGAGAATGAAAATGCTGGATGGACACATCACGTCTAATTTCAGAAAGTCTAATTAAAGTATCATTAGTAGGCCAATCACGGGGCTGTAAATGACTGATGCCAGATCTTCTTGTGCTCTGATAGGATTCAGAGATAAAGAGAAAGAGCTGGAGACCCAGGGGCACCAACAGGAAGACAGGGATCTCTGCCGTGGTGGAAGGAAGCTAAATAGAACTGTCTGGTGCACTGTTGTATTGGCACAAGCCATCCAATGCCAGGCATGGAGTAGCTGCTAGACAGAAATACATCTCGGCATTGTCTAGGACTGGTCACTTGTATTATCTTTCTTTGGCTGGAGGCAATGTGTATCTTTGACCTGGGAACTTTTTTGAAGTGCCTGGCTAGGAGTCCCAGTGGTTCGGTTTCATTTGATTTACAAAGTACTTTTCAACATTAACTTTGTAATGAAGGAGCTTTATTCCCAGAAGATGTTTTAGCCAGGGGTATACATGTCATGATTTATGACTAGAGCAAATAATGAAATACATAAAACCACACATGATGTGGCCCATTAAGTTATTTCTAGATAACTTTGCTGCTAAGTCAAACTGGCTATGTTTTTCCATGTCTATGCCCGATAAGTAGATTTATCTAAAATCAGGTTTTCACAAGATTAATAAGCCCTCCTTGTTAAGAGGGTCTGTTTTAAAACTGAAGACAATTATCCTGATGTGAATTATATAAACATGTGAATTCTATAAACATAGGCTTTCATATATTTAAAGCATATCTGATATTATACATATACTTTTGATTACGTATCTGTCTTACAGAAATGGGAGGTGTACATAGTAAAAAAAAAGCAAAACAAAACACTGGTAGTCTAAAAAGATATTTTTCTTTAGCTTGAGTACTACTGTGGCCTCAAAGCTTTAACCCGAATTATTAGCACATATAAATCCATCTTCTTAATTAAATGGGGCCTTTGGCCACTGAACACCAGGGATGGACAGAGTTAGTTACTAGATGTTATTATGAGACTGGCCTGGCCACATAATCCATTAGAGGGGGAATTCAGCTTTATTGGTAGCAGCAAAGTGATTTTTATGGTTGTACGAATCTTTGCTTTCTTCTGTCGGTATCAATTATTTCAGTCCTAGTAAAAAACTCGAATAAGGCCAAGTTTATGATCTGTGCTTCCGATGGGTAATTTGTTACATCTCTATCCGAGAAGCCAAGAGTCTCTTTCTTTCTGGAAAGGACCTGTGTCGTAAAGTCTGTCTAAACTACCGCAGTGTGTGGCTATGGAGAGGGCGAGAGGGATGCCATGGGGTTATTTTGTTAGAAATTTCACCGAAAGGCACAAATAGACATTAAAATAATAGATATGCATTTATGATAGTACATGTTTCTGATTTACAGTAAATATTACATAGTTCCTTGGGGAATTTTATCAGCGTCTATCAATTATGCTTAAAATTTGGAGGAATAATTTAGAGTAATGTGGTTCAAGTGTATGACAACAGGGAGAGGGAATCTAGGTACTGACTCAAGTCCTGGTCCACCTTGCAGATGACGCCCCAGTAAACTACTGAAAAACTACTTCAGACGACAGACAGTGCGAAGGAAATCAAGGGCAAAGCTGGCATAGCATAATGGGAAGATAATAGGACTTGTTCTGTGATGTCGTGCACATGAGAGCATAACAAGAGACAACACATGTAAATTGCATGGTGTCTAAGTACTCAATACATGCTGGTTGTTGTACTTTCTAGTGGATAGACATTTTTATAGGGAGGTGAATATCAGTTCAAAATAAGGATACATTTTCTAAAAACTTATGTTTCCTATCGGGATCTGATGTATCTCCATCTTGGAAGGTAAATATCAGTTCAAAATAATGATAAATTTTCTAAAAACTCTTATGTTTCCTATCGGGATCTGATGTATCTCCATCTTGGAAGAGTTCAAGCAATGGGGAGTTACTCATCCTTCAGAGATACTGTAAAGGGAAAGCTTCATGAAGGGTTAGGTTGGGCCACATGACCCTGACGCATGATGTTTTAGATATTATCTCCAATGGGGCAGGACTCCGTCTTGGTGATTTGCTTTATTTTGTATGAAACAGAGCTTTGTGGAAACCTGAGAAAGAAAGGGGCTGTTACAGCAGGAGGGGCCTCAGCCGACACTAGTTGGTGGAATCAATAAAACTAGACCAACAGCAAGTCCACCACATCTACACTTACTGAGGACTTGCTCTGTGCCAGACATCTTGGAAAGTTTTTATGTGGATAGTTTTAACCTATAGAGTATGATCTCCATTTGACATATGAGGAAACTAAGGCAGAAAGGTGAAGTGATTCGCTCGAGGTCATATTGGTGGTAAATTAGCACAGACCTTGGATTTGAACCCAAGTGACTTAACTCCAAAGCTGAAGCTCTTCATTACCTGTATCGCACTGTGTGTACACAGAGCATCTTTACCATGGATTTGAGGATGCCGTCACTCCATAATAAATGGGTCTTCAATATCCTGGGCACAGCCGATCCTGTGATGCTAATTAGGCAGGGTGCCTCGGTGTGTATTTTGCAAGTCATGAACCCTGGGAATTCAAGATATTAAGCAGAGCTTCTTGAAACCTCAGATACGTTATGTCTCTATTTAGTATGTTGTTTATGTGTGTGTGAGCCTGTGTTCACACATGAGGATATTGCTAAGACATAAATGGAGCTGGTAAAACAAGACAGATGGCAAGAAGGAGGAGATAATGAAGTTAAGTGGCATTCTCTCTGCCTTGTAAATCCAAAGAGCTGGATTTTTCAGGGGTTGGTACAGTCTGATCATGGACATCTAGATGGCTAAATAACATAGACTGCGTACTTGGCCTTCATGGGTTGTAAGATGCTTTTTCAGCAATAATGGAGGATGGAGATAGTTATACTGTCCACATCCAGGAACAGAAAGGGATTTCCGGAAGGGTCTGTAGATCTTAGAGGAAGGAAACCACATCGACTGGGTTAATTGGGATAGAGGTCACCTAAGGGCATAGATTCTTTAGAGTGATTAAAAGGTCATGAAGGAAAACAGACCAAGACATAGGTTATATAAATTCAAATGCAGGAAGCTTGTAAATGAACAGAAATATTAAAACATTGGATTATGGCTGAAGGCATGAGATGAAAATGTAGATTATTTGCATGTGCTATGAGAGAAAGAAAACTGATGCTGTGTCTTATATAAGAATGAAATGATACTGAATTAGGTTGTTAACTGAGAAAAAGTGCTGTAAAGGACATTATTAGAATAATTGGCAACATTTGACTATGGACTATACATTACCTAGTTGTGTCTATGAACATTATTATCCCTGAGTGAAATTAGTGAAGTGTACAATGACTGCGCAAGAGAATGTTAAACATAATGATTACGTGGGATAAAGCACCATAATTCTTGCCATCTTCAAATGGTTCAGCAAAATGAAAACAGTGATATCATTACCAAAAAAGAGACATAAAGCAAATGTGGCAAATGTTAGCAATTTGTAATTCTAGGTGAAGGATGTATGCATGTTTGTCATATTAATATTGTAACTTTTGAATGTTTAAAATATTTCAAATAAAAAGTAGATAGATAGATGCACCTAACAAAAATAAAAACTAGTAGTAATAATAATGACAACAATAATTTGAATGGGGCTTTCGAGACAGACAGCAGTCTGATAAGCAAAAGTATCCAAAGGTCAGAATAATGATGATTGAAACACTAGGATAGATTGTTCACAATAGTGTTCTAAGATGAATTGAAATATGTCCAAATTCTTGTATGCCTAATAGTGACAGAAAACTCTTCTCAACATGTTCTTGAAGGGCAGTGAACTTTGCAAATCACCAAACACATTCTTGAACTATGTTATATATAATAATTGTTATGTAGAAAGAAGAGAAAGTAAGTAGGAAAGGAAAGCTCTTCTAAATGTTATCCATTAGGTGTGTGACATAATAGGAATTGTAGTGCAATTGGAAGAAAGGAATTGTAGTGTAATTGGAAGAAAGGAATTGATGATAATGATCTGAATATAGTGTAGTTTAAAACACTGTATAAATAAAGAAGAGATTTTAGTAAATGCAGAGGAAAATGGGAGAAAAATGTTCCAGTTATGAATATTCAAAATCCCTAGGTCATCTCCCACTTCATACACATTGGGCCCACCAAGTGCTCTGACCTGCATGGTTTTACTTCTCACACCCCTCATCTTTAAGGCCTTTGGAAAAAAGAAGTTCATCACTCTTCTTGATGGCCAGAAGACCCCTCGATGGCGAATTGCCTTCGTTTTCTGTTCTCCCTATACTATCCTTGTGTGTCTTTTTCTAATCTGCTTACGATGAAAGCAAACGATCTGAAAAGTGTCAAAGAAACCCATATTTCAGTTTTTACTTCCTCAACTCAGCCCACCATTGAACCCTCATTCATACTTTCACAACATTTTTATCGGTTTTCTCCTAGAAATCATTTTGAGTTCCTTTTGGCAGATCATGCATTCTTAGTCCACTTATTATTACCTTTCTTCAGTTTTATTTTTCTTTCTCTCTGTTCCATAAACCTCTATTTAAATACCAAGACATTTTCCCCTTTCAATCTCAAGTCATCTCTTGAAGGGATCTGATGAAGAGCAGAGTGGCTCTGCTGGTGACATGTTATTATTACATAGTAGGTAGGCAGAGGGGAAAAACTATTATTATTATACTAGGTAGGCAGAAGAAAAGTTATTATTATTACACACTAGGTAGGCAGAGGGGAAATTCACATGGATAAATACAGTGCTTTAAAAATACAAATAACATATTCTATAAAAATGGAAGACACATTATTTAACAAAAAAAATTGCAGTCAGTTAGTGCCTGATTTGCATGTTCAAGACAGAGAAAAACAATACCTACAATGAAACAAAACAAATGAAAAAAAAATAAAGAATGAAAGCTATATGTTTTTTCTTTTAGATACATTAAACCCAAGAAAATGATAAAGGAGAACATTGTCCCTTTATCAGATGGGAAAGGAAAGCTCTTCACTGATGACATACAAAAGGCAGAGACTTTTAATAAGCATTTTCTTTGCCTCTGTCTTCACACAAAAAGGTCATCTTTGATCTAATCACCGGAATAGCCAACACCTGGGCTGGGAGGGTAGCAAGACATGATAAAGGAGAGAATGAACTAGAGATGGTGCAAAAAATAATAAAAAAAGGTTGTTCAAATGTTTGGGTTGGCAAACTTTACAATAGAAATAGAAATTTTAGGTATGGTGTGTCAGTTCTCTTTCTCTTTTGAGCCATTTGGTTCATGTGACACATACAATCTCCTTCAATTAAATAATAAATAGCGGTTTTGTATGTACAGACCTAGAGGAAACCAGACAGGAATATGACATGGCTGCAACTCTCAATAAATCTACACACAATGAACTAGTCTTGGGTGAGACTTTCTAATAAAGAAAAAGACACAATGTTATTTATTTGTAAAATTGTTCATAAGATGCAGTTTCCTAAATAAAGTCTTTATGCAACCAGAGCTACTTAATAGTTTTACACAGTCTCAGGGAAATTTTATCAAGTTACCGGAGTATGCATTTTAAACTAGGATTTTTTTTTATTATTGTTGACTCTATTACAGATGTCCCTCATTTTCCCCTGCTTTGCCTCTCTTCACCCTGCCTTGTCCACCCCACTTAGGCCATCCCCACATTACTGTCTGTGTCCATGGGCTATGCATATATGCATATATAATTTTGGTTGATCTCTTCCAGTCCTCCTCACACTCCCTGAGATCTGTCAGACTATTCCATTTATCCATGCCTCTGGTCTTATTTTGTTTAGATTCCACATATAAGTGAGATTAAATATGATACTTGTCTTTCTCTGAATGGCTTATTTCGCTTAGCATAATAAACTCCATGCTGTCTCAAAGGGTAAGAGTTCCTTCTTTTTTACAGCCGGTGGCATAGTATGCCATTGTGTAAATGTACCACAGCTTTTTTATCCACTCATCTATTGATGGGCACTTGGGCTGTTTCAGACCTTGGCTATTGTATTCAATTAAATAATAAATAGCGGTTTTGTATGTACAGACCTAGAGGAAACCAGACAGGAATATGACATGGCTGCAACTCTCAATAAATCTACACACAATGAACTAGTCTTGGGTGAGACTTTCTAATAAAGAAAAAGACACAATGTTATTTATTTGTAAAATTGTTCATAAGATGCAGTTTCCTAAATAAAGTCTTTATGCAACCAGAGCTACTTAATAGTTTTACACAGTCTCAGGGAAATTTTATCAAGTTACCGGAGTATGCATTTTAAACTAGGATTTTTTTTTATTATTGTTGACTCTATTACAGATGTCCCTCATTTTCCCCTGCTTTGCCTCTCTTCACCCTGCCTTGTCCACCCCACTTAGGCCATCCCCACATTACTGTCTGTGTCCATGGGCTATGCATATATGCATATATAATTTTGGTTGATCTCTTCCAGTCCTCCTCACACTCCCTGAGATCTGTCAGACTATTCCATTTATCCATGCCTCTGGTCTTATTTTGTTTAGATTCCACATATAAGTGAGATTAAATATGATACTTGTCTTTCTCTGAATGGCTTATTTCGCTTAGCATAATAAACTCCATGCTGTCTCAAAGGGTAAGAGTTCCTTCTTTTTTACAGCCGGTGGCATAGTATGCCATTGTGTAAATGTACCACAGCTTTTTTATCCACTCATCTATTGATGGGCACTTGGGCTGTTTCAGACCTTGGCTATTGTAAATAATGCTGCTATGAACATAGGGGTGCATATATTCTTTTTGATTGGTGTTTTGGAATTCTTAAGATATATACTCAGAAGTGGGATTTCTGGGTCAAAAGGCAGTTCCATTTTTAATTTTTTGAGGACACCCCATAGTATTTTACACAGTAGATAATTTACACAGTAGTTGCACCAGTCTGCATTCCCAACAACAGTGCACTAGGGTCCCCTTTTCTTCACATGTTCTCCAACACTTGTTGTTTGTCGACTTATTGCTAGTTGCCATTCTGACCAGTGTGAGGTGATACCCCATTGTACTTTATTTTGGTTGATCTCTTCCAGTCCTCCTCACACTCCCTGAGATCTGTCAGACTGTTCCATTTATCCATGCCTCTGGTCTTATTTTGTTGGTTTATTTTGTTTAGATTCCACATACAAGTGAGATTAAATATGATACTTGTCTTTCTCTGAATGGCTTATTTCGCTTAGCATAATAAACTCCAGGTGCATCCATGCTGTCTCAAAGGGTAAGAGTTCCTTCTTTTTATAACCAGTGGCATAGTATGCCTTGTGTAAATGTACCACAGCTTTTTTATCCACTCATCTATTGATGGGCACTTGGGCTGTTTCAGACCTTGGCTATTGTACATAATGCTGCTATGAACATAGGGGTGCATATATTCTTTTTGATTGGTGTTTTGGAATTCTTAAGATATATACTCAGAAGTGGGATTTCTGGGTCAAAAGGCAGTTCCATTTTTAATTTTTTGAGGACACCCCATAGTATTTTACACAGTAGATAATTTACACAGTAGTTGCACCAGTCTGCATTCCCAACAACAGTGCACTAGGGTCCCCTTTTCTTCACATGTTCTCCAACACTTGTTGTTTGTCGACTTATTGCTAGTTGCCATTCTGACCAGTGTGAGGTGATACCCCATTGTACTTTTCATTTGCATGTCTCTGATGATTAGTGACATTGAGCATCTTTTCATATGTCTATTGGCCATCTGAATGTCCTCTTTGGAGAAGTGTTTATTCAGGTTCTTTGCCCATTTTTAAAAATAGGATTTATTTATTTCAGAGAGAGAAAGAGAAAGGAAGAGAGAAACAGAAACATCAATAATTAGAGAGAATCATTGATCAGCTGCTTCCTGAACACCCCTCCTGAGGACTGAACCCCCAACTCAGGCATGTGCTCTGACCAGGGGTGGCATAGTATGCCATTGTGTAAATGTACCACAGCTTTTTTATCCACTCATCTATTGATGGGCACTTGGGCTGTTTCAGACCTTGGCTATTGTAAATAATGCTGCTATGAACATAGGGGTGCATATATTCTTTTTGATTGGTGTTTTGGAATTCTTAGGATATATACTCAGAAGTGGGATTTCTGGGTCAAAAGGCAGTTCCATTTTTAATTTTTTGAGGACACTCCATAGTATTTTACACAGTGGATAATTTACACAGTAGCTGCACCAGTCTGCATTCCCAACAACAGTGCACTGGGGTCCCCTTTTCTTCACATGCTCTCCAACACTTGTTGTTTGTTGACTTATTGCTAGTTGCCATTCTGACCAGTGTGAGGTGATACCCCATTGTACTTTTCATTTGCATGTCTCTGATGATTAGTGACATTGAGCATCTTTTCATATGTCTATTGGCCATCTGAATGTCCTCTTTGGAGAAGTGTTTATTCAGGTTCTTTGCCCATTTTAAAAATAGGATTGTTTGTCTTCCTGGTGTTGAGTTGTAGAAGTTCTTTATATATTTTGGAGATTAGCCCCTTATCTGATGAATCATTGGCAAATATGTTCTCCCATATGGTGGGTTTCCTTTTTGTTTTGTTGATGGTTTATTTTGCTGTGCAGAAGCTTTTTGGTCTGATGTAGTCCCATTTGTCTGTGTTTGCCTTTCCCTCAGAGACATATCAGCAAAATTATTGCTCCAAGAGATGTCTGAGAATTTACTGCCGATGTGTTCTTCTAGGATTTTCATGACAAATTTAAGTCTTTTATACATTTTGAGTTTATTCTTGTGTATGGTGTAAGTTGGTGGTTTACGCTTCCTCAAGATTGCTATTCGGGGTATTCTTTGGTTTTCATATAAATTTTTGGAATATTTGTGAAATATCGCATTGGTATTTTAATAGGGGCTGCATTGAAATAGGGGCTGCATTGAACTTAAAGACTGCTTTGGGTAGTATGAACATTTTAATGATGTTCATTCTTCCAATCCATGAACATTGTATATGCTTCCTCTTCTTTGTATCTTCCTCTATTTCATTTTTCAGTGACCTATAGTTTTCTGAGTATAGATGTTTTACCTCCTTGGTTAAGTTCATTCCTAGGTACCTAATTTTTTTGTTGCAATTATAAATGGAATTGTTTTCTTGATTTCTCTTTCTCAGAGTTCATTATTGGAGTACAAAAATGTCATCAATTTCTGAATATTGATTTTGTATCCTGCTACTTTGTCAAATTCATTTATTAAAACTTAATAGTTTTTTGGTGGTGGATTCTTTATGGTTTTCTATATACAATACCATGCTATCTGCAAATAATGACAGTTTTTCTTCCTTCTTTCCAATTGGGATGGCTTTATGTGTCCTTCTAGGATTTTCATGATTTCATGACAAATTTAAGTCTTTTATACATTTTGAGTTTATTCTTGTGTATGGTGTAAGTTGGTGGTTTACGCTTCCTCAAGATTGCTATTCGGGGTATTCTTTGGTTTTCATATAAATTTTTGGAATATTTGTGAAATATCGCATTGGTATTTTAATAGGGGCTGCATTGAAATAGGGGCTGCATTGAACTTAAAGACTGCTTTGGGTAGTATGAACATTTTAATGATGTTCCTTCTTCCAATCCATGAACATTGTATATGCTTCCTCTTCTGTGTATCTTCCTCTATTTCATTTTTCAGTGACCTATAGTTTTCTGAGTATAGATGTTTTACCTCCTTGGTTAAGTTCATTCCTAGGTACCTAATTTTTTTGTTGCAATTATAAATGGAATTGTTTTCTTGATTTCTCTTTCTCAGAGTTCATTATTGGAGTACAAAAATGTCACCAATTTCTGAATATTGATTTTGTATCCTGCTACTTTGTCAAATTCATTTATTAAAACTTAATAGTTTTTTGGTGGTGGATTCTTTATGGTTTTCTATATACAATACCATGCTATCTGCAAATAATGACAGTTTTTCTTCCTTCTTTCCAATTGGGATGGCTTTTATTTCTTCTTGTCTGATTTCTGTGGCTGGAACTTCTAGCACTATGTTGAATAAGAGTGGTGAAAGCAGATATCCCTGTCTTGTTCCTGATCTTAAGAGAAATTCTTTAAGTTTTTGCCCATTGAGAATGATGTTGGCTATAGGTTTTTCATATATGGCTTTTATTATATTGAGGTATGATCCCTCTGTTTCTACTTTGTTGAGAGTTTTTATCATAAGTGGGTGCTGGATTTTGTAGAATGTGTTTTACTGTGTCTGTTTATATGATCATGTGATTTATTTCTTTTTAAAATCTTTATTGTCAAAAGTATTACATAGGTTCTCTTTTTCCCCCCATCCTACTACCCCCCACCCGCAGGCCTTCACCACCCCATTATCTGTGTCCATGGGATCATGTGGTTTTTATCCTTCATTTTGTTTACATAATGTATCACATTTATTGATTTGTGAATATTGAACCAACCTTGCATTTCTGGAATAAATCCCACTTCATCATGGTGTATGATCATTCTAAAGTGTTGCTGGATCTGAATTGCTAATATTTTGCTGAGGATTTTGGCATATATATTGATCAGGGATATTGGCCTATGATTTTCTTTTTGTGTAGTGTCATTATTTGGTTTTGGAATTAAGATAATGCTATACTCATAAAAAGGGCAAGGAAGTGTTTCTTCCTCTTGAATTTTTGGAGTAGTTTGAGGAATATAGGTGTTAGTTCTTCTTTGAATGTTTGGTAAAATTCACCTGTGAAGCCATCTGGCCCAGGACTTTTTTTTTGCTGGGAGTTTTTGAATTACTGCTTTAATTTCATTAGTTGTTATTGATCTATTCAGGTTTTCGGATTCTTTCTAATTTAGTTTTGGAAAATAGTATTTTTTGAGAATTTGACCAGGAATTGAATCTGTGACCCTTCAGTGTATAGGCCGACACTCTAACTATTGAGCAACTCTGGCCAGGCAAGGCTATGAACTTTTTATTTCCAGATCTGACTTCTCCCTGGAACTTCAGATTCATATTTTTAACTCTTTACTTTCAAGCTTCTAGTGGATATCTAATAAACATCTCCAATTTAAGAATAGCTCTCTATCATTTGACACCCAAATCTATTCCTACCCAAATATTCAATTTCATCAACACACCCAGTTGATTTAAGTTAGGAAAGTTAGCTGTTAACATTTAGCATTGATTGTTCTATTTCTTTCATCCTCTCATATCCAGTACATAATAAGTCCAGTCAACCCAACCTCTAAAGTAGCTTTTGAATTCATCCATTTCTCTCCACCTCAGTTCACGTCATCATCCCCCCTTGCCCAGATTATTGCTGTTTGACATGGCCTCTCTGAATTTTACTCTTACTCCCTTAAAGTCCATCTGGGTACAGGAGCCAGAGTATTCTTCTAAGACATAGTTCATACCATGTCACTCACCTGCTTAAAATTTGCCAGTTGCAATTAGAATAAAATCTATATTCTTTGTCCTAGAACCTCCTGCTTACCTCTCTGCCCTCATCTTGCACCACTGTCCCCTTATCTCCACACTCCAGCTGTGCTGTTGTTTCTTCCCCATGCCACGTTTCTTTCCATCATAGGGCTTTCCTTTCTACTGTGAACACTCTTCCCCTCCATTATTGTGTGGTTGTTCCTTCTTGTCACTTAGGTCCCATCTTAAATGGGACCCCCTTCAAAGAGAGCTTCCTGACTGCTCAAATAAAGTTGGCTCCCTGTCGCAAGAGCCCATTGCCCTCTTTTGGTTATCTCCGTAGCACCTTTGACATTATTGTTTATAACTATAACTTTATTTGTTTATATAGTTTCTTAATGATGTGTTGCGTTGTTTATTTTCTCTGCTTATTTTTACCACCTGCTAGAGTTTAAACCCATGGAGAGCAGGGACTTTGTCAGTCCTAAAAGACTACCTGACACAAAATAGGTACTTTAGAGAAACTTGTTGAATGGGAAAAAATGAGTGGATGGATAGTTAGCTAGTCATCTTTGACATAAGTTCTTAGGTTCACTTTAGACTGTGTATGCCCCCTCTTAACCAGCTTGATTTCCTTGAAGTTTGAACACCTTGGAAAGTGTTTGATGTCCCTTTGTTCCCATTAGATGAGTGCATAAAAACTGTGCTTACCCAACTTGCAATTGTGGGAAGCCAGGGAAGGATAACTTCTAGGATGGACATAAAAAACAATTATGATTCAAAATTATTGCCACAATGCAAATTACTCTGTGTCAATATAATACTCTTATTTGTTCTGTCATCTGGGATAGTGAATGGAATAGACAGATGAAATTAAGAAAATTAAATGCAAAGAACCTTGGATTTAGAGTTGAAAGGTGAACTGCACAAGCCTGGGTCAATGGGAACTTGATAGTAATGAATGTGAAGAACTGGTGGTGAACTGAGAATTAGGGAGGTATAGATCCCCAAGGAACCCAATAGATGACCCCAGTCTCCATCTGTAATACTATATTTTCATGCATAGTCAAGATAATGTCTTCTTTGTATGAGAACTCCCATTATATGTCCAGCCTAGAGCCATCTCTCTCTAGTCTGAACTCTCAGAAGATTGTGTCCCTATCTCAAATTAGAACTTTCTTTTAATTTTTGTATACATGTCTTAATCTCTCCTTCTAGTTTGCAAACTTCTTAAGAGGAGACACTGTGTTTTGTTTTGTTTTGTTTTAATTACTGTGTTCCACATAATTTCTTACAAATAGCTGGAGGACACTCAGCAAATATTTACTTTGTGAGTGAATTAATAAACAGACAAGGCTGTAATGTGAGTGTATGAATTTTTAAAAATAATGGAACTATAAGCAGCATCATTAATAAACAGCAGACAAGGCTGTACTGTGAGTATATGAATTTTTAAAAATAATGGAACTATAAGCAGCATCATTATGGAAACAATAGCTATTGGGAAAGTTTTATTTAATATATGTTTTACTTAACATATGTGTTTCTAGGGGAGGTATTTTGTACACATATTAATAAAATAAAGAAAACAAAATGGTATTTCTGAATATGTTACTATTTTAGTTGCCATAAAACTAAGAGATTTTAAGAAATTTTACTTAAGAGGCTTAATTTTACTAAGGAGAGACTGACATAGGTGTATAGATAGTTAGATATTAACACATATTATCTATTTGGTCAATAATTATATCATTTCCTTGTGAAAATACCAATCTGGGACTGTGTTTTTTTTCTTAATTTTTATAATGTTTCTGTTAAATTTGTTGGGGTGCCATTGATTAATACAATTATATAGGTTTCAAGTCTACAATGCTGTAATACATCATATGTATATTTCATTGTGTGTTTACCACTCAAGGTAAAATCTTCACTTTATGCTTTTACAATTGAATATAAACATTAAAATTTCAAAAAAAATTTATTCATACTAATTTTTCTGTAACTCATAATTTACACATTTGGCCAGTTTGATTTACTGGTGTAATTTAATTACAGTTTTTTTTTTTATTCCAGTGTGATTTTTAAAACTTAATTTTACATCTGTATATGAGGGCATGTACATCAAATTATAAAATAAGTTCCCACTGACAGCATTAAAAAGAAAACTCTTCTTTATTAATGGGAATGCTATTAGAATACTTTCACTCTTAAATTTGTGTGAGATGCTTGTGGAGTTTAAAGGACATTTTAAAAACTTTCCAGTGAACCAACAAACCAGTGGCCACAATTTAATTAAGAATTTGCACTGTAGTAAAGACCAAAGTTGGCCATAAACACATGGTGTAGGCCAGAATTAATTTTCTCTTTTGACGAACTGATACCATGATGTGATTTTATTTCACTGTATAAGATGAAGAATGAGAAAATAAAACTATCACAGGGCAGCAAGCTCATGAGGATGGGGACTTGATCTTACTCATTGTTGTATTCCCAAGCCTGTCAGTGCCTCACATACAGCAAACACTCATTACAAGGTGCTCCTTCCATAGGAATTCAGACATAATGTGAATGTAGAATAGCTTTCATCCTCCAGCTGGTCCCCATTCTTATCTCATTAGCTTTGTAATAGTGAGATTGAATCTTTGCTACTCCGCTTACAGATTTGGGCAGGGGTTTTCTGTAGTTGA
>NW_005370223.1:7750162-7792631 GCF_000412655.1 Myotis brandtii
TAAGTTGTTTGATCAACCAGTATTACTCTCCCCTGGTATATTTCCATAGACTGTTTTTGCAAGACTGAACTATCAACGTGATACAACTTATAAGTAGAAGTTCCACTCTATCTATTGATTGTTAGTCTTTCTGTTAAGGAGTTTGCCAAAAATTCACATGTGCCTAAGGGACTAACAAGCCACCATTGAAAGAATCAATCTAAAGAATGTATTCAAGATTCAAACCTTTTTTGTCTGAAACAGCTGCTCCTGACCTTCCATAAAGTAAGGTATTTGGTGGAGACTCTTGGGATTTTTATAAGATTATATTTTGAATAACTACAGGTTTGATGCATCTGTTACCTCTACTATTTTAAATAGTTAACAGCATTTTTCTTTTACTCTTTTTCTCTGGTCAGTAGAATAATTTCCCTATACTACCTCTCTAGGCATATAATGCACTCTAGAGAGTACTTAAATTTTTATTAAATCATCAGATGAACATTAGATAATCTGAAAGGGAGTGAAAAGTGTTTATATTTAGATTGCAAAACACAGATGATCCCACATGTCTAATACAATGTTTTGTTGTATTTTTAATACAAGTTATGGGTGAGCTTTGATCATGGTGATGGTGATGATGAAGAGCAGAACATAAAAGGTATAGAATATAGCAAAAGACTTTGGAGAATCTAACAGCTTATATGGAAATTATCCAAAAAGACATTAAATAACTAGGAATAAATAACTATGTAAATGGATAGATATTTGTTGAAAAAGGAAAATAGATGGTTAGAAAAGAAAGGAATGAAGGTAGTCTATAGTAGTTAGAAAAGATGTCATGACCTGAGGTTGGGCTTGGACTGAGCCTTAAAGAACAGACAGGATTCTAAGAGATGGAGAAAATGGGAAGGAAATTCAGCTCATATGGTCATTAATATTATGATATTCCACATCATTGCCATTAACAAACACCTTAATGTATGTTTTTGCAAGGCATTTTACTAGGCACCTGGGGAGATAGAAACAGGCGTAAATGTCTATCCATGAGGAATTTACAAATTCTGGGGGTGCTTGTTGAGTTTCCTTTAGAAACCTTTTTAATAAAGTGGTAGAAGCCATATAGAATTACAGAACGAAATGGGTCATCGTGACTGTCAATCAGCAGAATTCTAGGTGAAATGACAAATATATCTAACCTGATGTGGAATTTTTTATTCTTACAATTTAATGTATTTATATAAAAGGGAAGAGATGTGATCCCAAATAACCCTTCAGTTATGATTTTCACACATCTAAAATGTAGGTGTGAAAGAACTGTATCAGTGAAGACCTTTGCATAGTTCTTTGTTCTTAGTTTATTAGCAACATGTGACATAAAAATTACCTAGTATATCTCAGGCTTAGTGTCGTTTTTATGAAAATTGAGTGTTACTCATATCAATTGCTGCCTGTTATTTTAGCCTTGTTCATAGTTAAAAAATAGCCTGAATTGAAAATTGGAATAGATCACTAGGAGCTCCTGATGGATCCGCCATCCGCAAGAGTTGTGCTTACTCCTCAGAATTTTGAAAAAACTACGTATCAGTACCAATATATTATTCATTTTAAAAACTGCTGTTCAGTCAGTCAGCTCTTCTCTTCAGTTAGCCAACTCCTCTTTCGTCTTTAAAATCTGCCTAGAGATTGATACGAAGAAAAGAAAACGTCAGATATGGACTTCATTATACTAGACAACTACAAAATGGCATTAACTGAAGTATGACCAGGAAGGATGCTAATTTTCTTTGGTGAGAAATATTAGCCAGCTCTCACTTACTCTCTCTATTCACAATCCTGGGAATGTCTTGACTTCCCCTCCTTTCTGTCAGCCTCCCACGTTTATTGCACACATCAGAAAGACAGAGAGAATGAAGGAGGTGTCAGCTCTTTCCCTTTGAGTTGCAAAAGTCAAGACTTAGGCATAGATGCCTTTGTGAAGATATGATGACCCAAGCAAGCTTTCTTCAACTTTGTCCCCAAGATAAAGGGTGAATTCTCCAGATGGAAGAGAAGTGATGGGTGACTGAAGGGCAGTCTCCAAGGAGAAAGTGAATTACTTCCTCCCCTTCCCTTATTCAATCCCAGTCGGAGGATTTCAGTAGAGCCCCCCACTAATTAATAGGATACTGCATGCAGATGGGAGCTGTGTTCCTTTTGCTAGGTAGGGCCTGGGAAGGCAGTAGCACCCAGAGACAGATGTGTTGCCTAATCTAATCACACTGTGACAGAAGCATAAAGATCTCCATGCACATGACAGGGCAGTTGGAAACATTCAACTGTTTGGACTTAGACCTTTGAACCAGAAGAAAGAGGGAATCCAAAGGAATGCTAGCATGATTGCACTAAGGACAAGATACCTTCTCCCCCAACTCCTCCTACTCCTCCCTCATGCATGGTCACAAATATGTACCCTGGGAGTTACATGGAACCCTGAATTGATGAAATTTAAGTTTCTGTCACCTTGGAGTATGGGACTTGAAAAATAAATTTAATTATTGAGTGATAAATCTAATAGTGAAGACATACAATGCTTACTGTGTACTAAATACTATTATAATTACTTTACCTATAGTGACACGTTAAAAGAATCATGCATAGATAGTTATTAGCACTTTCTCCATTTTATCAGTGAGAGATCTGAGACCCAGAGTGGTTTAGAGTTTTGCCCTATGTTACACAGCTAGTAAGTGACAAAGCCAGGATTCAAATCCAGGAAGTCTGTATCAGATTATAGTAAACCACTTCTCAAAGAGCTGTGAAAGAATGATTATATTTCTGGAGAGACTGAGTCTTCGCCCTGTATTTCATATGAATTGTGCTTATTTTGGAGGGAATATGGAGAAAAGCAATTTTTGGCATTCCTTTTTGTGTATACTCTTCTACTCAGGCCATGTTGTAAGATGCTGTTTAGTATATTGCACAGTGTATCCTTTCTGAAAGACCACAGAAGTAATTTCTCTCTATTATGAGCACCAGGAATAACTGGGCTTCACATGAGCAACCACTTTGTTTGTATTCTGTCGAAAAATCAATTGTATAATCTCATTTCTCTGTTTTTATTGGCTGCTATATAGCTTAGAGCCACATGTCAAGCTTGCTATGGGCAAGTTTCTATACATGCATGACCTGTGTTGTACGTACTCACTGTACTGTTCTAGCCCAACTTTCCCTTTGCTTTGCTTTTACCTATTTTAATTTACTTTATCTGTCAGTAATGTACATATCTTAGCGAAACACCTTAAGTCCTTTATGAGAAAGGCAGGTTGTAAATACATGCAAATATTATTTTCTTTGCTTTTAGACTACATCACTCTTAGATCTTCCTTAGTCAGCAAAAGGACCCCAATGATTACTTTATAGCAGTCATGCCATTCCTTCATTGGCATATTTCATCCATGGAGGACAGAAAGGATAAGCTGCGGAGGGCACAGTGTGCTTTCTATTCCCACTCTCCGTTTTTGAGCCCAAGGGTTGTAGTGAAAAGAAGCATTGACATGGGAAGAGTAGTGTGGTGGCTAAGCATATGGCCAGACACGTGTCAGAACTGGTTCATATCCAAGTTTGCTACCCACTGGCAATTGACTTTTGGCAAATTGCTTAACTTACTGTGCCTCAGTTTCCTCATTTGTAAAACAGGGTTAAAATACTATGAAGTTATTGTGAATATTAAATTGATATAGGTGAACACATACTGCCTTTCATAAGTGCTTATGGCCAATAAGTGGGACAAGAGAGCTAGAAAATGAGAGTTTCTGAATTTTGGTAAACCCAATAGGATATTCTTGATATAATTTATGCAGAGCTACCAAAAAGTAATTGAAAACAAAGAGATTGCGTTTGCCATAATTCATAGGTATCTTACTATTTTACTCTGACAGCCTAAAACACTGCAATTCAGTTCTTAGGCTAGCAAACTGGAGTTGGTGTGGACCGCCTAGGTTGTGGGCAATAACACTGCCCTTGCTTCAGATGCCAGTTGCAAATTCGAAATTCTCAGGCTGTCCACACTTCGGACCAACTGGCTACAAATTTGGGATTTTCCACAAGCCACTCGGATTGCTAATTCACTAGAACAACTCACATAACTCAGGAAAGCACCATATTCACAATTATATCTTTACTATAAAGGACACATCAATATGAGCCAAATGCAGATACCATAAGGCAAGTCCTGGGAAGGTCCCTGTCCTCTCCCTATGGGATCTGAATGCATCTCCCTCCCAGCACAGTGATGTGTTCGCCAAACAGGAAACTCACTTGAGCCTACGTGCAGAGTTTTGACTGGGGTTTAATTACATAGGCATGATTGGCCATGAGAGTGAATTGTCTGTGGCCCGCACCCTATCCCTGGAGGTTAAGGGTCTACTTAGAAAATGCTGAGGTCTTAAAATTTCCTCCCAGGGACCCAGGACAAAGACTAGACAAATTCTCCCTGGAGGCCAAGGGTCTACTATCAAAGATAATCCCATCACTTAGAAAATGCTGAGGTCTTAAACTTTCCTCCCAGGGACCCAGGACAAAGACTAGACAAATTCCTTATTATATAACACAGTCCTAGCGTGGCCATGGTAATGGAATGGAGATAGATGAGGAAGGAATTATATCAGGGAAGTTTCTAAATCAATGCTAGTTTTTAAATCCTGGAAGATTGGAAATATGTGAGGAAATGCAGACTGGGATGGGAAAGTGAGAATAGAAAAGCTAATTTTAGATCCTGGAGTTGACGATACAGATGGGACATCGTGGTGTAAATATAGGGTAGAAGTACAGAAATGCGTATGTGGACTGCAGAAGAATTGTCAGGATTATACACTGGGAGTCAATACTCTTTTAGTTTGAATGCGACTCTGGCAGCTTTGAAATGGAATTATTGCTGTGGAAAAAGGTGTAGTAGAAAGAAGCAAAAGCCCAAGTACCATAGGAGGAAAACTAGAAACTGAAAACAAAATAGAAATCACATCCTAAACTTTCTAAAATTTTGTAGATTAAATGAACTTGACAAGGTTTATTTATATGAAATTATCTCAGTTGCTTCTTTCAATGGTATTCATTTTGAAGCTTTTATACCTTTAATCTGTGATTTATTTTGACCTATATTTTCTGAATGTTGAATAGTGATACCCCTTTACTAATAATTCTAAATTTGGGTAAAAATCTAAATTACCGCGTCTTGGGTAAATTAGATTTTTACCCAAATTTGTATAAATGCAAAGCACTCAATGAATTGTCACAATAGTAAAATAATCTTACATAGATTTTGATCAGTTTTTAAAAGTACCTTGCAAAGAAGGTGTAAGGCCTATGAATTTTGGTCTTTTGCACATTTTTAAATTAACACATTTTGTCTCAGTTTGACTTTGAAGTTTACTCTTCAGTGTTTAACTTTTCTTGAAGACAAAGGTTAACAAAATGGAATTAAAGTTGGTGCTTTTATGCATTTTAAACATATTCTTTAATTACAAAATGGCTTACAACTACTAATAGTAAATTAGTCAAGGTAATGATAGTTTTCAAGTGCCAGAATTGTAAATATTGCAGTGTTTCTACATAATATTATAAAGACCATTGGTAAAGCCACATTATAGTACATACATTTGTAAAAGATCGCAGTGCTTTCTGTAGCTTCCTGCTACAACATATCAACATTTCATAAAAATTGTTAAGTGTCAACTACGTACCAAAAACACTGTTTGTATATTGTGGAACATATAAAAATGAATGATCTCATGGAGAGAAGAATGCCTGTAAAACACTAATATTTGTGCTTAATTATTGAAATTTTGGTTGAAAACTACTTGGTTATAATCTCATCAGCAGCACCTTTATCTGCTGCATAATTAATAATATGTATTAAAAACAAGCAAACTTAAAGTGTTTTTGGTACCTAGATGGCACTTAACAGTTTTTGTGAAATGTGAATATGTTGTAGCAGGAAGCTACAGAAAGTGGTGTGATCTTTCACAAATGTATGTGCCAGAATGTGGCTTTACCCATGATCTTTATAAAACCAGGCATGTTGTAAAACATGTTGTAGAATTGTGCACCTGAAATCTGTTAGTTTTGTTAACCAGTGTCACCCCAATAAATTCAGTAAAAAGGGGAAAATAGTGATTTCTTCTCATTGTAAAAAAGAAAAGAGGGTCAGTAGGCATATTTTTAAACCTGTAAACACGCAAATTGCTTCACCCCTTCAAACTTTTCTATAAATGAGAGATCGGACTGCCTTTTCACTTCTGTTTTGCAGGTCTTGTTTGTTATCAAATAGTAGATTTTATTACCTTAATGCAAGTTCCGTTTCAAGTCTTAGCAATGGGAATCAGTGATGGGTAAGGCTGCTTCTTCATCTACCATGAGGTCTGAAGGCATGGTGTGAGCAATAGGCGGCCTGGTTTCTGCCACTAGTTCTTTGAAAAAACTCCAGCATCCTTCAGGGTTCTCAACTGTAACACGAAGGGGGATTTCATTTATAAACCTCATGGTGCCTTCCAACTTTAAAGCCTAACAAACTTACAATAGTCAGGTTAAGACCAAACAAATGCAAAGTCTGATTTATGAGATATTTTGAGAAAAAAAATACTCTTTTTTTATTGCTTTTAAAATATGCAGTTAAAAGAGAGGCTGGCAAGGGGTCTCATAAAATGAGGCATTCATTATACTGAAAATAATTATTAAAGTTTCTAATATGAAATGCATCACAAAAATGGGTAAATCTCCAGTTTTGGGGTATAGTTACAAACAATTTAAAATTAAAGATGCCCATATAGTATCTACGTGACTGTAGGTAAACTAATTTTGAAACCTCTTCTTCTTATATAAGGCAAAGACAAAATTTCAGGGCTAGTATTTGTCGCATTATAACGAATCACCCACTGGCTCTTATATCAAAGTAAGTTGGTCCTGTAGTCCTGGTGGACAGACTTGGTGGAGGAATTCATTGTTTGCCAGGAAACATTTGGTGATTTTTTTCACTGCCTATGTTTATGTACTTGAGATTTTTCTATGTTGCCTCACAAAAATGTTAATGAAAAGTACCAGTATACTTATGAAAGCTAGAATAATTAAAAGTATCTTAGGTTTATTTGAGAGTTCTTCACATTCCTAACTCTAATTTTGGAAGTTACTGATTTGAAGGTTGAACTTTATAAAGTCAGACCTAACACGCTTCTGACTGCTGGTTACATTTTGTTTTAACATTTATTTATTAAATTGATTGGGGTGACACTGGTCAACATGAACACACAGGTTTCAGGTGTGGGTTTCTATGTTACAAGATCTGTACATTGCACCATGTGCCCTCCATTCAAAGTAAGATTTTCTCCTGTCACAATATATTAGGACCTCCTTCTCTCCCCACCCCTTATATTTTAAAAAAATATGTTTTATTGATTTTTAGAGACAGAGGAAGGGAGAGGGAGTTAAAAATATGTTTTATTGATTTTAGAGACAGGAAAGGAGAGGGAGAGAGAGAGATAGAAACATTGATGAGAGAGAAACATAGGTTGTGTGCCTCCTACACACCCTGTACTGGGGAACAAGCCCACAGGCCTGGTGTGTACCCTGACCAGGAATTGAGGGACCTCCTGGTTCATGGGCCAATGCTCAACCACTGACCCACACCGGCCGGCCTGCCAGTTACCTATTGAGATGCTCTCGCATTGTGGGGAGTTTGGGTCAGAGCAAGCTGTGCTGCCTTTGTTCGGGGGAAGGTATGTCCTCCCATGTGCCTGTTTAAGGACATGCTAACTCTACGGAAACGCCACTGTCCTTGTGTTAGTTATTTCAATACCGCGTTTGCGCCTCTGGAAACGTACCATTCTCCTCTCCTGTTCTTTATTTCATCAGGGAACATGCTACTGTTCAGTTCAGTTTCAAAGAAGGTTACTCTTTTAAGAGTACCTGGACATTGGAGAGTTTTAAAATATGATTAAAAGTTCCATCTAGAGAGAATTTAATTCAGAGGTTTTGCGTTCTCAGAGGGCTGAGTAGGTGTAATGTTTCAGACAACAGTTTTCAAGGAAAAGGCTGCCTCTTCAGGGATGCTCTTCTGTAAAAGCAGGTAAGTCCCAGCTGGAGCGAGCACAAACGCACGCCTCTGAGTGTGGCTCCGGCCGCAGAATTCCCATTAGCATTAGCTTGGCACCGCGTCTTGTCTCGCAGACAGTGACGAACATGCCTTTTCCACCCTCGAGGCAATAAAATAAATTAAAGGGTGCGGCATTCAGCGGGTGGAATTTTGAATAGTATTTTTCATGCCTCCAACGTGGTCAAATCAGCTCATCCTTACGAAGCAGCGTTTGGAATCATGAAACAAGGAGCTGTGCTGTGTGTGCCGGTGTGCAGGTTCTTTTGATTTTTCTCAAATCGTGTGTGTGTGTGGGGCAAACAGCCTTTTCTGGACCTTTTCCTATCGTGGTCTCTGGGTAGCGTCTGTGACTAGAACTTTGTAATTCAGTATAAATCACCAATAAATGAGCACTATGGAAGGTAAGATATCTTTAGTTTGTTTCTACTGGGCCCGGTCCAGGCTATTACAGTCCCCACATATCTCCATGACACAGAAGCAGGAGTTTTTGCAAAGAATGTCCCCAGGGCCCAACCAAATCCTTCCTCTGCAGAAGCTGCCCTGCTCTGTCTGTGTTCGTTATGTGTGTGCTTCCTCCAATTTTGCCCTTTCTCTCAGTATTTCCTAAAGAGACTGGAGGGCCTTCCTTTAATCTCAAATGGAAGTTTATTTTCGTTTTCCTTGAACAAAGGTTTATCTTTAGTGTTACCATGTCGCCCCACTAATTAGAAACCCTTATGTATACTCATAAATAAGGAGGAAATACATGAATTCGTAGTGCATTTGGACACTGATAACCCCCGGAATCGCATCTTATCAAATCCTCTTTAACCACAAAAATTGTGGATCCTCGCCCACCACCTAGAGCACTATCTGAAGGCTCTGGAACTTAAAGGGAGTCTCTTAGCAACGCCACTTCCTCATGCTAGCTCTATGGTGCTTTATTTCAAGACATCAAAATAGGTATGCTTTTCCCATATTGGTCTGCCTGCCATTTCCCCCCAACTCAGAGGTTTTATTATTATTAGCTTTCCAGAAGCATGCTACAATTATTGAGAAAGGTATTTCAAACCTAACATATTGACACATTTTAAACACGCTATATTAGGTATCATGCTAAATTCATTACACAACTGAATACATGTAACTTATAACTACTATGAGATACTATCCTGTTTTGTAGATGAAAGGTGGACAGGCTGTCAGGGCCAGGGTTTACATGGAAGAGCAGCTACTGACCACTCATCTCAGTTGTAGGTTACAACCAATGAATTAATTTCCTGTGACACCTATGTTAGGACTTCTGAGACTAATGCAGTAGAGTGACCCTTGTATTTAGCTCCATACCATCAGGTATTTAGGATTATGGTTTCCTGTTACATGTCCAGCATTGGTATACATTTTTAATACTATTTTTCTGGTGTCCAAAAATACCATGTTTCTGTATGTTTACTATTGCCTCCCTGCTCAGGCTCATCTGCATCTCTCAGAACCAGCGTGCGTCAGGTCAAGCCAGCTGAAAGTAGGCAACCAAGAAAGAATGAAAAGGCTTGTGTGTGCCTAAGAGAGAGACACTTATATACATTTTCCTTTGATGTGGGTGGCTATGATGACATTGACTCTATGAATGAAGTTCCATTGTGCTTGTTGAGTTTTTCTAGGCTGCCTATCAAGAATGTTAGTATTTTATGTTTTTTGTTTTTTTTGTTTGGTAGAGTGTGAGGACCCTTCATTCTCTGACCTGGGGGGAGTGAACACTCTACCTATTCTCAGTCTGAGTCCTTGAAAGGAGGAAAAATTAGATCCTTATGTTTCACATATTCTGCAGTGATATTTTCACGTTGCGTTTGTGGGTGTGGGAAAGAAGAACGGGCTAAGGGATCATTGGAGGCAAGAAACATTGGGTGCAGGAAAGGCCCTTCTTAGAGAACAGACGTGAGGAATGCAGACTGGTCCAGACATCGGGAAAGACATCCTTCATCTGCTCATTCGGGGAGGGCATCCATGTCCGCAGCTTGTGTGTATCCATCACGCTTACTTTTGGTGTTGCATTTCAAGGACAACGAGCAAGGTTCCTGACAATATTCACTTGCATTAGAACAGCTTCTTAGGGGCTTAACAAAATGCAGATACTGCTGGCCAAGAAATTAAAGTTAATAAAAGCTAATTATTGTGTTCCGATGGCTGTAGCAATATTGTTTATTCATATGATATAAAAAAGTCCTTGTGCCCTGTGTTAAGTAATTTGTGTTATTAATGATGCAGCTTTTAAATGCTATGAGTAACATTATAACAAGGTAATTTTCCGATTGCATTTCTGATTAAAGTAAACGTTGATGCTAATTACAGAATACTCAAGAAATAACACAAATGCAACCCCAAATAATGTAATTGTGTCTTGATTTGAGCTCTGAACAAACACCCCATCTTAGCCAATGACTCTGACCACCCTTCCATCATCTGCTCTACTTCTGCCATTTCATTAGTCCTATTTTTTTACACTCTGGTTCCATCTCCTTCTATCATATCTTATCTCTTTCTGCTCCTCCCTTTTACCAGCATAGCAATCATCAGTGTCAGGTACTGATGTCATAGAAAGATATATATCAAAATGGGAATGTTACTAATATAAAAGGAAACCGCTTTAATCTGATTTGATGCACCAGATTTTATAATTATGTAATGTAAGTAACATAACTTTATCTATAAATACCTAATAAATATTCTGGGACCCACAAGGATGATGTTTACTACCTTAAGGCAAATCAGTTTTGCATTGTTGAAAGTCTGTTTTTGTTTCTCAGGATATTTGTTCATGATCACTATTAACTTTAATGCCATCCTATAAGATCATGGTACTTTGTACTTTTTGTGATTGTGCTTTCATGGTAAAAAGCTGTCTTTAAAATGATAGTATTTGATGGAGCTACTGAGGAATTTTGGCTCTGAGAGGTACAGGAAATGGCTGACCTTTTGTTACCTGCAATTCTATTCGTGGGAGTAAGGACTTTTTTTCTAACCACTACCTTTTATTAAAATTTTCTGAAGTTTGTTGGGTCAGATAAGAGAATCAGACTTGTGATTTGTGATTTATCAACGCAACAGATTTTGAGCTTAGGAATTCTCTTTTTTTTCCTCAAAAGAGTTGGCTTCCCTTACCATTTCCCATTCCTTAGGAAAGAAAAAATCAGACATGAGTGGGCATAGACTATGGAAGAACCAAGTGTAGTAACTGTGTTTACCTTAAGCACCTTTGAAGCATTATGAGAAGTTTAATCAGCCACCAAGCCCTCATGGGTCACACTTATGATTTGTT
The DNA here is from genome assembly GCF_000412655.1 of Myotis brandtii. Lineage (NCBI taxonomy): Eukaryota > Metazoa > Chordata > Mammalia > Chiroptera > Vespertilionidae > Myotis > Myotis brandtii. The sequence goes on from NW_005370223.1 coordinate 7,761,562, forward strand.
AACTCCACAAAAATATCTGCTGGTCAAAGTATGTATTTCTTTATATTTTGAAATTGATTACCAGGCAGAGTTAAAAAAGACAAACTCTGCAAGGACACAAAGTCCAATCAAAAGAGCTCATGAAGTTTACTTAGAGCTGTCATTCACTCAAAATAATTTGGGTGAATTCTGGCAAACTTATTTGGTTTTCTAATCTAAGCTGATTAGAGCTAACTATATAAGGATCATTTTCATTTAATGCAGCGGTTCTCAACCTGTTGGTCGAGACCCCTTTGGCGGTCAAACGACTCTTTCACGGGTCGCCTAAGACCATCCTGCATATCAGATATTTACATTACGATTCATAATAGTAGCAACATTACAGTTATGAAGGAGCAACGAAAATAATTTTATGGTTGGGTCACAACATGAGGAACTGTATTTAAAGGGCCAGAAGGTTGAGAACCACTGATTTAATGTATGTTGAACATTTTCCTGTGTCATCAGCATTCTTTTAAAAGAGTTTTTAAAGATTGCATAACTCTAACTGGTGTGAATTTACAGTTTTGAAAGCAAATTGTGTTGGCATTGAGGTTGTTTCTAAAACTCCGTTCTCACAACAAACATTGTAATGAACTTTGCTGAACACTGTTCTTTGTCGTCTTCAATTATTTTTTGAGGATAAAGACCATGAAGTTGAATGAATGACTCTGAACTTGAACTATTTTAAAGCTTTGGAAACATATTGCCAAACATCTCTAACCATTATTTTAATGACTAAATAGTATTTATTTTGGCATGCATAAATAATAATAATAATAGTTAACATTTTTAGTATATTATAAGAACATCACACTTGTTATCAGGTAGGACTATTGTCATTACTATATTACGGTTGACAAAATGGAGATACGGGAAAATAAAGGACTTATTCAAGGTCAAGCAAGTAATATTTTGGAGGCGGGAATTGAACCCAAACACTCTGGGTTAATAGCTAACATTTACCAGTATTCAATAATTGACAAAGGGGTTTATTGACCTCCTAAGTTCAGAGATTTAAATACATTCTTTGAGTCCTATGCATTATGTTCTCTTATTGTCTTAATTTTACAGATTAAAAAACAACAACACTGGAACTTTGATTAGGTAGCTTGCACAAATTACATAAATTAGTCAATGGTGTAAGCTAAGGTTATCTGGCTTATGTGTCTCCTATGCCCAAACTCTGAATCTCTACCCTTTAAAACCATTTGGAACACTTATGGTTTTAAAAATATGTCAATATTTAGAATGACATTTAAATGAACATATTTCGGCACTGTTTTGCCTAAGAGAACCAGTTTCTCTGGAGCCTTCAGAATGAAAGACCTGCTGAGATAGAGCGTGAAGGGGTGGAGAGAATAAGGCAGCGAAGCCCTCTGTGGGGAGGGGGGACAAATCTGACCATTAACTGAATCAGCAGCGGTGGAGTGACCCAGGCAGAGGAATGATCAAGTGCATTGACCCTACATTAGAATAAGCTTTGGCTTTTGCAAAAAAAAAAAATTAAAAGAGAGCTGATGTGCCAAGATCCAGTGAGGAAGGGAGGGAAGAATTTCAAGTTCATCTCAAGAACTTAATCGGGTCAACTTTTCACTGGTCCTTCCGTGTGATTTTGTGGGCCGAGATACAGATTTTGGGCTTCATCCTAAGTACAGATGGAGGACGTAAAAGCAGAGGGATAACAAGATGTACTTTACATCCTCACGACAAGGAATGGACTGCAGGAGAGAGTGGAGTGGCTCCTGGAGATGAGAGGCTGGTCATTGCATCAGCCCTGGTGAGAGAGGAAGGTGGCTTGAGCTAGGGACCGGAGTGGAGGTGGTGTGAAGTAGTTTGGGTTATGTTTTGGAGATAGAGCTTTCAAGACTTGCTGATAGATTTGATGCATAACTGAGGAAAGAGAGGCATCAATTACCACTCCTCACTTTGGGGCCTATGAAAACTTAATGATTTAATTGCTGAGTCCCTAACCACCATGAGAGTAGGGATCTTGCCACCTTTATTTATCCCTTGTATCCACTCCCTAGCATAAGACCTGGCAAGCCACAGAGGAGGTGTCCAAAATATTATTTAATAATTTAATAATTATTGTAAAGCATTAACATATTATTGAAAGTATTGGCTGAAAATATTCCACTTATATTGTATTTTTATATATTTTTGATATTTTGACATATAAAAGCTCTAAATATATTTATTTTGTGCTGCATTATTTATTTTTATGTAGACTCTAGTCCGTTTATTTATTGCTTTGTGGTTTCTTTTACTGTGTCTAAAATATCATTCCTTAATTACCAATTCTGTTTCTTATGGTTATTATTATTTTTTTTACTTCTTGAGAAAACAACCTGAAACTTACTTTTTAAATTATGTGAGATAAGGGCCTAAATTGATTTTTTTCCAAATTGGTAACTAGTTACTTCAACTCCATTAATTTATTAATCCTTCACTTTCTTTTGAAAAATGTCTTTATTGAATTCCTACAAATGACAGCCTATTGCTAAATGTTTATTTTAGTAATACAAATATGGTGCCAGATAATGTTTTCATTGTTCTCATTTTGTCTCATGTTTGACATATATGTATTTCTGTTATATATTTTGGTTGGACTATAATATTTATTTGCAATTCTTAACCATTTATTCCTCCAGATGTTCTAGAGATGTACTCCAGTATAGTGAACACTAGCCATATAAAGACATTTAAATATACACTTATATTAAAATCATATAAAATTTGAAATTGTGTTTCTCAGTCACATTATTCCTATTTCAAGTATTGAAAACAACCATATGGATGTGTAGCTGCCATATCAGACAGGGCAGAATTATAGAACAGTTTCATCCTCACAGAAAGTTCTGTCAGCGTTGTTCTCTAGAGAGTCATTTGTTTCAAATTCCTACAAATTTTCCAAGGATTTAAAATAGAATACCATTATATATTTAAACTGCTTAAGAATTATTGGCATCTTGGGGGGGCCAGAGGATTGTCAAGGGCGGGGGAGAAAAAAAAAGGACACATATGTAATACCCTTTGTAATACTTTAAGCAATAAAAAAAAAAGAATTATTGGCATCTTTATAACATCTGGTTTCTACTTCCAGGAGTATGTTATGCAGCCACATTTATAAAACAAGGTATTTTTTTCTCTCAATAAATTTTGTGATTTTTTTCAATGACATATTTTGGACAATATTAATCCTAGGAATTTTTAATATTTGAAATTATATAATATATGTTTTTAGTTTGTCTTTTAATCATTTTTTTCAACTTAGGTATTTTACTTTTTTTAAAATATATTTTACTGATTTTTTACAGAGAGGAAGGGAGAGGGATAGAGAGTTAGAAACATAGATGAGAGAGAAACATCGATCAGCTGCCTCCTGCACACCCCCTACTGAGGATGTGCCCACAACCAAGGTACATGCCCTTGACTGGAATCGAACCTGGGACCCTTCCGTCCGAAGGCTGACGCTCTATCCACTGAGCCAAACCGTTTAGGGCTTACTTTATTTTTTAAATACAGTAAGCTTTTAGAAGAGAAATCTTGCATTTTACGGCATTTTCAAGTTTATTAGTATAATGGTCTGCTCCATTAAAAATCTATTTTATTGTCTTTTTCTCTTTAAATTTTATTTACTATGTTCACTATTTAATAAATTACCAAAGGTTATTACTTTTTTTGTTTTGTTAACCCTCACCTGAGGATATCTTTTCCATTGACTTTTAAAGAGAGTGGAAAGAAGGGGAAGAGGCAGAGAGAGAAACATCCATGTGAGAAAGACTCATCAATTGGTTGCCTCCCGCACATTGCCTGGACTAGGGATGAAGCCTGCAACGAAGGTACACGTGCCCTTGACCAGAATCGAACCCTGGACCCTTCAGTCCATGGGCCTACACTCTATCCACTGAGTCAAACTGGCGAGGGCTACTTTTTCAAAGAAAATATCAATTTTTATTCCATTTCCCCTTACTTTTCATAAAGAATCTGCGGGCCTGTCCTGACATGGCAAGGAACCAAAGTTGAGATCCATGTGGGAAGCTAGTCATTCTAAGGGACCTTTGTGGTTGTTGACAAAATGCAGATTTGGCCCAGGGCCCTAGGTTCTTACCACCAATAATAGAAAATGAAAGATTCCAGTGAAGAGATTGATGAAGGAAGCCGAAGGATAAGCCAGTTCTTTCCGTCATCGGGAATATGCTCTTTCTTGTTCCCCGTGCACTGTTGTTCCATCGGCCCATTTCATGAGAGTTTTCAGGGCGTGGCTTTGTGTCTTCATTCTGTCAAAAGTATTCTTAGAAGTGCAGTCCTATATTGTTGAAAATGAATTTTATTATCTCACTTCATGTAGAAGGTTCTCTTTCAAACAGATTAATCCCTCTCTTTCCCCCTCTTTATTTTAAATTTCTTTAAGCTTTAGGTTGAGGTCATGACCTGCCATGTTCTTTTTTTATGTCTTACTCCTAGAGACACAAGATGTTACCGTATCTTGTATATAGTAACAAGAAAGGTTGCTGTTAAAAAATTAATTCAGCACAGTATGAATCTGAAATTTTCAAAGAGTTTGTGGAAGTTTCAGTATCTGTGATTAGAGTCCTGGCAGATTTAGATCCTCATGTTATTAACAGCTCATAAAGCTATTAGATCTATTTGACCATCACCACCCCTTGCATCCCTTACTGAAACTGTTTATAGGAGGCCACATATTGTGAAAACAAAATCAAAACCAAAGGGAAAGTAGCAGTTGCCACAGCCTGATTTAGAAGTAAAATCTCCAGAGAGCTCTGGGAAGCATGAGGGAGTGGGATTCCCCCACAACTTCACGATGAGTCACGTCTCCATATGGTACATGGATAATATGCCAGAGCCCCTATTGCAGGGTAGAGTGTGTGTCAGCAAAGTAGAACTAACATATAGAGGGAGAACATGACCTCATGGGTTTGCTGATGAGAGGTAATGGTCCACTCTTATCTTGCCCTCACACTGTGGTAGGACTGTCATAAGTTGTACCTGCGTCACTTTCCCCTTTCCACAGTCTCAACATGTGGTCTGTAGGAGAATAACTTGGGAGCAGGACTAGAAAGCTGGTTCTTAGGTCCTCTTCCAGAGCTGCCGGACCTTGGGGAGTGGGGCTTGAAATGCTGCAATTTTATCAAACCTCTGGCATGAATCTAAGTCACACTGAACTTGGTGTCCATTAAAACTGACACCAGTGGACGGGACTGAGGACTGAGAGGAGAATGGCAGGACCAAAGGTAGGTACCATGATTGTCCTTTGGGAATCAGTGTGTTTTCACAAACTTTTTCCACACGTGTTTGATGCTTGAGCCAAGTGTCAGCATGAGTCCAAGATAGAAGGCTGGGGCAGGGAAGACGGTGCTGGGTGATGCATGAAGACTTCCTTTCTATTTGCTGTCAGAACGCATAGGGTAGTATCAGCTAAGGGGAGAATCAGATTGAACACTTTAGTTAACAGTGAACAACGTCCATTCTTTGATTTAATTTCTTACATTTGCTGGTATGATTTACTTGTTTCTATTTTATCCAAGAGTAAACTATTTCAGGTATATCAATGTGGATGGGGGGCCATGGCAGAATGATTTTCTAAACAATGGCAGGAAAATACATGAACTAGGAGAAATTTATTCATAAAAAAATCATTCATATATTTTGCTTCATGCTGTATATACTATTGTGGTTCCAAGGAGTAATATATAAAAAAAGTAGTTCAAGCCTTGGCCGGTGTGGCTCAGTTGGTTGGAGGTCGCGGTTCCATTACCTGGTCGGGGCACATACTACCCAGGTTGTAGTAGTTCAATAAAAATCGTAACAACAACAAAAACAATCTAAAAAAAAACATTAATTCTTCTGTAAGGCAAACCTTTATTTGAAAACAGGAAAACCGTCATTTCTAGTTTTTTCAGGTTAGATGTACTTGTGTATGAGTTAGAAAGCATGGATTGAAGAACATTGTGAATGAAATATTCTTAAAGGTGGCAGATGCCCCCGCATTTATGTCCAAGTACTGCATATTAGGTAAATCCTGATGAGTCTGATCTTCTGGTTTTCTATTTGGAGGGAAGGGATGTGCATGCCTCAGTTCCCACTGAGAGAGGTGATGGGGGTGAGACCCTTTCTAGGCACTGACGTGTAGCCTCGTCATCAACATGGAAATAAGAACTTTATACCTTACCACCTTCAGGAGGGTGAGTGCCTGTTTACCTGGACAGTGGGAAGGAGAAAAGGAGATGCTTCTGTTTAATTTGAACAAAAAGTTACCAAGCCTGGCTTCCTTCCCACCCACGATGCCACACCGACCCGATGCCAGGAGTGCACAGGAACGTGTCTCCGGAGGCTGCCGCGGGGTTTACGGCACAGACACCGGAGTGCTGCGAGCCAGCCAGGGGAGTTCATTTATGGCAGCTCTCCACCTTCTGGCTCACCCCATAACTCCTGCTGCAAAGGTGCTTGCTCCCATTCTGTGTGGGCCTTGTTGCCAAAAGGCAGAGGATACTTTCTTTTTAAGAGCGCCCTTAGATGATGCTTCCTCCAGGTTGCGAGGACAGAGCAGTGTGGATCAGCTGGCTTTGTTATCACCGGCACCCCGCCGCCGCCCAGGTCTCCAGGGAGTCAGTGTTCTCCTGAAAAATATAGCTGCATGGAGCGCCTCTGTGTCTTTAGGCGCTCTGTTAATGCGCTGGTGTAAAGGGAAAAGCCTTTTTGAAGATATGTTTTATGGGGAAGTGCTTTCTGGGCCTCTCGAGATGGGCACAGGTCCTGAATCGAGGTGCCTTTATGGGGGTTTAACGACTGCAGAGAGCGCTCGTTAGGAGGTGCCCTCTGTGTGTGTGTCCCAGGGCACATCGCAATTAGGGGGCCGCGTATGTGTGGATTTTGTGTTCACCTCCCCTCACGAAGCCCCCTCCCTCTTGTGAGGGTTTGGCAAATGTAGATCTGCTGGAGGTCTGTCTTTTCCTCCCCCAAAGACCTAAGAGATCCGCCGGAATGGAAATGTGGAAAATGACAAGACACCTGTGACATGAGGCAGCTTCCTACAGAGTTTGTATTCCCACGAATCCGCGGAATCCACGGCCATGCTTCGTTTGGTGTGAGGACTTCGTTTCTGGCTGTGCAGAGCCTGTGTGCAGGACTGTACAGGCTTCGGGAGAACATGCATCATTATTTACTGTGTCAAACCCAAACAATAGGCCACATGGGCTGCGTTCCAGGAGCAGGAGGCCACACCTGTTTGTGGAAAATGGAACTGATTTCTGGAGTTGCCCTTCACCTTGACTATGTGGTTCCAGGTGGAGGTGCTAGGACCTGCAGTGAGCTGCATATTGGGTTTAACATGAAATCCCACAAACCACACTTGCTTTGTGCACCATCGGGACGGGGTGAACGAGGGATGAGGAGCAGTGGAACGCGTGATCCGGCTGGAACCTCTTGCTTCATGCCGATTGCCACTGCATGATGGGCCAGCTCTGGCTGGCTGGCTGGACAGAGTACCCACCCTTCCTTGCCTCAGGAAATACTGGACTCTCAGAAGAGGTGGATGAAGAGAACAGTGTGCTGTTTGAATCTCCTGATCCTCAAGAGAATCAAACAGCAGACCATAATGTAAAAAAAAATAAAAAAAATTGAGATGTCCCTTTTCAGAAAGACTTTCTTTCTGAAACACGAGTGAGGGTTCCTTAGGAAAACAGCTCCCTGGCCCATTGACTGCATTGCCCAGGACTCCTGGATATGGGTGCGAAGAAATAACATTTGGAGTCAGCCTGAGGTGGCTGCAGTCTATTTCGTGTCACCCCACAATCATCTGACACAGGGTGATCTGAGCGCTTGCTGACTCTCTGGCATTACTTGGGGGAATAAGTAACCCGCACTGAATAAGGAAACTGAACCGGCCACTGATCAGGAGCGACAACACTGAACTGCCCAGGTGAAAAGTAGTTTCATCTCAGACCATCAGCGGCAGTGCACAAGCTGTCTATTCATAATCGAGGCGTGGAGCCTGTATGCATTGCAAAATATTTTACTGGCTTTATTAAATGACAGTACTAAGTATAATTTATAGTGATACAGACTAACTCCTGTATAGCATTTATATTCCTGCACCTTGTTCTCAAACTTGAGCACATGTCAGAATCACCGCAGGGTTTGTTAAGGCACAGAGGGGTGGGTCCTGCCCTCACTGTTTCTGAAGTCAGATCTGCTGAGTCAGATAATGCAGTTTTAATTTCTAAGGAGTTCTCAGGTGGTGCGCATGCTGCTGGTCTAGGGATGACACTTGGAGAACTACTGTTCGCTGATAAACTTGTAACCATCCAGTGAGGTCAGGCCTTATTTTGAGAGCAATTCTTTTATAAAATGGTTTTTTAGAAAGGTTCAATAAAAAATTAATTGCATATGTAAAGAATCATTTTAATAAGTCAGGGTTTGAAAGGGTATTAATAAAAGGATTAGAGTAAGAGAGAAAAGTGATCTATTTGATGAAATGAGGGTTAGATTAAAATTTTATTAGTTAAGAAGAAAAAAATGTTTATACAATGATCAAAACCTTATGCAAATATATTTTTAAATTTTTTTCCTCTAATTATAATTTATCGTAGCAGTAAATTGATAATTTTCCCTCATCTTCTGCATGTAGCTACAGGCATATGTTTTCATATGAGACAAATATGTTGCATAGGAGACCAACAAATGCATATTTAATATTTTAAGGACCATGCTTGGTTCATCTCTGCCTTATGAGATTGTTTAAGAATGTTAGTCATCAGATTTTTTTGATTTTTTCTTTATTGATTAAGGTATTACATATGTGTCCTTATCCCCCATTGGCCCCCCCCTTCCCCACTCATGCCCTCACCCCCCTGGTGTCTGTGTCCATTGGTTAGGCTTATATGCATGCATACAAGTCCTTTCATTGATCTTCCCCTTACCCCCACCCTCCCCTACCTTCCCTCTGAGGTTTGACAGTCTGATCGATGCTTCTCTGTCTCTGGATCTGTTTTTGTTCATCAGTTTATGTTCATTATATTAAATAAATGAGTGAGATCATGTGGTATTTATAAAAAAAGTTAGTCATCAGATTTCTGTTTAGCTAATGCTTTTGTTAGTTGTTGACTTTTAAAAAATCAACATGTTTCTTTGATTTGCTCTAAAAACAGAAAGAAATATATATATTCAGCTTAGACTCAAAAACTTCATGCTCTTTGTTTCCTGTTCTTTTATATTTCTATTTAAATAAAATGATATTTAAAAATCACATTTTTTTATGCTAGTTTTACTTCATTATATAACTGTGTCGGATAATATCAACTAGTTTGCAAAATTCAGTTTTGTTAGATAAGAATATTAGCTGCATTTTGAAAGTGCTTTGAAATTTGTAAAGAAAATGTTTTCCTTGTACAAGTTTATACAGTTAGGAGTTCTGATCAATTCACTTAATAAATACTTCTCAGCCACATATGTATAAGCGATTCTGTGAATATCCTCTCCTTTCTTACTCATGGTGCCTGAACAGATTTAAGATACTGCATCCTGGGTAACACCTGATGCTTTTGTTGTGACAACAGGTGTTCACCTGGGGAGGAATTCCTGCTTGCCTGGTCCCACACCCCCAAAGAAACTTCTGCCAGGCTGAGGGTCAGTGTTCGGCTTTGAAAAAACCAGAAAATGTCCGTCGGAAGACATTGTCTCCAACAATACAAATAGTAATCACTTAAAGCTATGTGCCTAGACTTTTAAAACAATTGGCCCAGTATTCTCTCTCCTTGATTTGGTCTTCAACTTTATTAAATTTGAAAATTTTTATTTGAATAAGTAAGTAAATGCCATGGCTAAATGCACAGGTCTGTACTTGCTGCCTCCAGGTACAAATGAAAGTAAGCTAGAGTTATAACAGAGGATATAATAAGAATGTATGAATAACGAGAATTTAGGATCTCGAAGAAGCCTTTCCTGCCCCTTGCATATTAAAATGAAGTATCTTTTTTTTTTAATGTCATGTCTTGTATGCAAAAAGTTTGTCTCCTTAGTTAGATTATCCACTTCCTCCAGGCTGGGGCCATCCATCCTGTACAGTAACTAATATAGTGCCTCCCAGGTCTTCACCCTCAATAAATATGTGTTAAATGAATATGAGTGAGTGAATGAATGAATGAATGAATGAAGAATGAATACATGGAAGTCTCATAAGGAGAACAAAATATCGTACAAGCCTTTCATCTTTTGTACTTATTACCAGTTAGGGGCTTTTAAAAAATTATTGAAATACATCACCATCATATAAAAATACATAGTTTTAGTAAGGAATATACTTTCATATTTCTTTATGATAGGGTTACCATCTTCAATAAACCAAGAAGAGCTTTATAGGGCTCTGAACTGAGACCTGATTACAAAATATTTGAATTTCAGTGCCATCCCTGTCACTAAGTTGGGTCAATGCACAAGACATTTACTAATGAACTGAATTTTTTCAATGCCTGAGTTACTTTCTGAGAGTAAATTAATCATTAGAGATTCCAGTTCGAATGTGTCTGTATTTCTTCAACTGAATTTATTTTTCCTGTGATATCATTGTTTAATCTATGTAAGATTAGTTGTGGTTGCTAGGTTTGTATATGTTCTAAGCAAAATTATTAATTATTAGCATTATTTATTTAGTTTGAAGGTTTCCTAAGCAAAAACATTTTAGAGAATTTAATTAAAGAATTAAATTATTTTCAGATTTATATATAAGAAATGTTAATACTTCCATTTAGAAAAATAGCCAGAGAACTTGTAGCAAAGAATATTACTCCATTTTTATAAAATCAAAGAGTTCATTTTTCCCCCTAAAGAAATAATTTGAATATAACTTGGCCCCCTTCCCTTCCTTTTACAGCAGTGTATGGCCAAATTCAAACCTCCATTAAAAATACTCTAATATCTTTTTTTGCATTAACATTTCAAAACTCAATTTAAGTATTCCAAGATCTCATTTTTAATAAACTTAACAAAATTCAGGTAATTTCCTTCAACTTTCTAGATTGAAGGACAGCAGTTGGCACAGATATAAAAAAAGGTGTACAACTATGAGCATAGCCCCAAATCAATTATATATAAGAAATCACGTAACACATGGAAAGAAATTAATCAAAAAGAAGAATTTCTACTATATGATTCTCTGGTCTGCTACCTGCAGGCAACAAACGCAAATGAAAAAAAAAACAGCATTCTTCTGGCAGATAAGAGAAAAATTAATAAAAATGTTTCCTTCCTATTAGATCCTCTGATGCAAGTATTGTTAAAAGTGAGTGACTGCAGGAAGAACTTGCTCCCTTAAAATACTATTTTTTTTGGACTACAGAAATAAGGTTTTATTCTTGCTGTTAAGCTCAATTACATGAGTTAGTATGGATTTGCACTGTCCAAAGAGCATCCCTTCTCCTTGCCCCTTCTCATTAAACGGCTCTGTGGGATATGCATGAGACAAATGTAATAGGAACCCAGTGAGAAGCATTTTGAGGTGTGCCTACAGGGTAGTGATGAATCTTGAGGAAGTGGGAGTGCAGCAGCTGAAAACTCTAAGAGAGGAGCTACTGAGAGCCACAGAATATGCCCCAGATGAAATTAGTAAAAAGTTATTATTACTCTAAAGATAGAAATATTCTGCTCCGTAATGAGATGGGGAAAGGCACATTTTTGTGGATTTCTGTTTTATAGAGTTGTTATTTTCTATTTGTAATTGGACAAACAGGCCATACCTGTACAAAACATAGGAAACTAAAAATCTTTCCTATTAGGAGGACTTTATATATTTTGTGTTTTATGAATAGCACCTAAAATTAACAAAGAAATAAGAGGCTAGAATACAGAGTATTAGGTAACTTGGCATCCAACTTAAATGGCAGTTCCCTGCCTCGTTTCCATCATGTATAGAAAATGTAAGTTTAGAAGGAAAGTTCTATTTTAATTCCTTTTACCTGTTAACTAAAATACAGCATATCTGTGTAGAGTTTTTATATATTTGGGTATTATATATAAAATGTGAACCAGCATTTTTTTTATCCCTGATTAATATTATCATATTTATCTTTTGAAAGGTAGCACCACATGATAAATGTGGCTCAGTTATTACATAATAATTAAGGCATGCATGGTATTTATTTAAATAGTCAGATTTAGAGGTTTCTGTTATTTTTATATACATTAGAAGATTTTACATGCCTTCTCACTCCTTTGAGTATATCTTTTGCAAACAAGTTTAAAGGAGTGCAAAACAGAAGCTGGAAACTTGGGGACAATATCACCATTTTCATTTTCATTCATTTATTATGATTTTTGAGACATTTGTTCCATTGGTATGTCTTCTTTGTTCTGTGCATGAGTAAAATGATATAAAGTTTGTGATGGAAGTTTTAATATTAATAATACTATCCAATATAAAAATTATCTGAAATGGCATAGATTACGAAGCACCAGAATAAAAAGGTTTGGAAATATTTGCGTGTTTTCGGGCGAAATTCACCCAGCAGAATTTCTGAGCACGCTGTGATGGATTATTGTAATTATTGGGAATGATAATATTTTAATGTGACTTTTTCCCACCTGTCAGTTGCAATCAAGGCTGCCCAGCATTCTGAAACAGTCTCATTTTGCTAGGTGGCTAGTCTTGTGCAGCCTCTAAAATGCTTAGAATATTAATGCAAGGAGAGGAGACTGAATGCTCTCTACAGTTCCATTATGAACTGCTTGTTTTATTTTAACCAAAAGGCATGCAAAACCTAACTGAAATAATGTCTAATAAATTAATGCCAGAGAGTGGTTAAGAAAAAGGAACCATTTTGGGGGATATTGCATCAAAACCATAGAATTTGTCATTTCTTTCCCCTCTTCCTACTTGACAGTGTATATTAATTTCTGTAGAATTTAATTTCTTTCTTGGCTACCTCATTCAGAAGTGCTTTGAACTTATAGGAACAAAGATAATATGACATTGAGGCCAGGCTGGTCTGGTGTATAGTAGGCTGCAAAGGGAGGAAGTTATATATTGAGGTGACATAGGTTTAAAGACACATATTGGATTGAATACTTACTATGTTGGTCTTTATCACTTCTTGCATTTTCTCATTGTACGACTTATTTCAATCCCTTTTCCTCTGAATTCTTCTATATCTTTTATATTTTTCCCTAAAATTTTCCTTGTCACCTTCTAGCTCTCACTCCAGTGTGTGGCTCTATCTTTACCTGAAATTGTGCCATTGATTTTTTTTTTCCTGTGACTTCATTTATCTGGCAAGGAAGTACTCCTCAAATTGCTTCTTAACCACACAAACCCAATTATTATTTTTATTTCATTCAACAATCAGTGTATACAGTAGGACTACTTCATCTTAAACGTTCCATTTGCCCTTTGCCCACTCTAGATCATTGAAACTACCCCCACATGAAAAATTCTGCCACGCTTAGGTCCAGCTTTTACAAGGTAGCTGTTGGTACTGGCAAAATGAAAGGCTTCACCATACGTTGGACGGTCATCAGGATGGCCAGGGGTTGTCAATCTGCACCGCCCTTCTTGCCTCTGCTTCATCTCCAGGGCAAAGGTAGCTGAGGTCCATTCAAATGGTACCCAGTGGTCTCCCTTTCTGGAAATGGAAGGATCCGTTTGCACCCACCAGAATCTCCCAGTAACCTCTCTTTTCATCCAGGACAAAATATGATGCCTACTCATCCTGACAATTGATTAACAGTATTGTGGACCCGACATATAGCACTGTTGTAGTCATAGCTTTAGTATGTACAGCTAATGCTTAGCATTTTAAAATGAGGTACATGTTTATATTTACACACATTAAGATGATTAATTCTGGTGAGTGTGTTGTTTGGATATCTAGGAATCAGAGGCAATCGAAGAGCTGAAATTCAGATTTCCTTACGCTTGCCTGCCAAGTGGCCTCAATCAGAAGTAATTTTCTCCATGAGGGCACATGCAACTCAGTTGTGAGCCTTTTCTGGGTAGATATTATTATTTGTGTCAAATTATGTGTGGTGACTTTCTGAAGTGGACTTCTGTGCCCACTAATCCATACACAGGAGGCGCCTTCATTCCCTCCTTCATTGGTGCTGTTAATTGTGCTTGTGCTTCAAGTCTCTCACCTTTTTAAAACATTGGTTTATGGCCATGAATTCAATGTAAGGTTTTCCTGTTAAAGAAACATGCAATATAGACAGCAGAGTGAGAGCTGATCTTAAACTACAAATACTCTGCATTTTAAGATAAACTTTTTTTTTTCTTCCCCCAGAGCCTAATTTGATAGCATGGCTAAAGGAAGGGTTAGCAATTTCACGTTTTAAAGTAGACTAAATTATATAAATCTGACACTTGCTTTGGGAGAAATGACAGCTGGCCATTAAGGCACTCTTCTGTGGCTTGTTCTAAATATCAACATCGAGATCTTGTGTATTTTGAACAATGACCTCAAAAAAATTTTCACCTTTTATATATATTTTTGTAGTTATTTTTGAAAATAAGTGCTTGCTTTCATTTACATGCCTGGAATTGCAATTGATAGCCAACATATAAAACAAAACAGTCCCTGGAAAATGGAATATTATACTGTCAATTAAGGTCTATAATAATAAAAGCATAATATGCTAATTAGACTGGACGAAGCCGGGGCTGCGAGGGAAGCTCGGGTCCCAGATGCCAGAGGGAAGCTGGTGCCGGCAGTCGGGGAAAGGAAGGCCTACTCTTGCACGAATTTCATGCATCGGGCCTCTAGTTTTATTATAATCTTGGATAAATAAGGTTTTGTAGATTTGTTTCCTTTTAAATTTTCACATGAGGTTTTTCTTTTAATCTTTAACAAAACTATTAAATTTGATTTTATAGTATAGGAGCCAATTTTTTAAGTTATTGAGTATTTTAAATAATTGTTCAATTACATATTATCTTTAATAAAACCCATCTAAGAATGATAGCATATATGTTCAGGATTTCATTTCTTAAAAAAGAAGGCATTTTATTGCTATTGAATTTATTCTTATAATACGCATCCCTTCTCTTTATAATATATAGACTTCAATATTTGAAGAGCAGCCAGAAATAATAAAAAGAATTTACTAAAATATATATGAACTATTAAAAATATTTATTTTATAATTAGACATCTTTTTTGTTAGCCTTAAATGCAGATTATATATTTTAAAAAAGTATGTATTGTCATTTCTGTTATAACTGATATTAAGGCCATTACTGTACAGATGGATTTAGTATGGATATAAAGTATATAAATAATTAAATACTAGTAGTCAATTATTTTAGTGTTGGTAAAGTGTACTAAATGATGGCTGTCATTTGTTGTCTGATATTTTGTAGTTCATAGTCTCAGTAATCTAAGAAGAGCAACAAGAGGTTCCTCAATTTTTAAAGACTAGATCTTTAAGCATTTATGAGTAATCTATATTTTACAGTGTTTACAACTACTAAAGAATGGCTTGCATAGTAGTATGATATATTAATAAAAGGTGTTTTAAAAATCTTGAGTTTATTAAATTTAATTGAGCTTACATTGGTTAATAACCTTATACAGGTTTCAAGTGTATATTTCTCACAGCAACCATTTTACTTATTAGTTTGTAACCTTATTCTAGTTAACTAACCTCGTGAACTTGACTTTCCAGATCCCCAAAATAAAAATAGTAGTAATTCCCTTAACTCCCTCCCTGGGTTATTTTAGAGTTTACATAAGGAAGTGCTTTGGAAGGCCTACATGAAAGGCAAATGAGGAAGCCTCACATGTCTTCTTTTGTCCAAAATTGTTACAGTTAAAATGTTTTGGAAAAATATGGAAAATATTCTATTACTCATTATTCTCAAAATTAATAATTAGAAATATCAGATAAATGTTTAATTATTGTAATAGTTTACGTTGTTACTACTTTACTATTCTGTGACTTGTTCCTTGCATATATTCCTTGCATAAAACTTGCTCCTTGACAGTTGTTTTAAAAGGTGAAAGATTATAGTTTCAAACTGGAAATAATGATAAGAAATAACTAATATGAGATTCATGACTTTTGAATGTGATTTGTACGAAATCCATTTTTTTACACTTAACACCTTGAGTATAAGAAAACACATGAGAATTAGGGCATTCTTTCTTCCTTAACATCTGTTATTTTAAAGGGAAAAAAAGGATCAATGAATTTTAAAAAGGATAAAGAAATTCCTTAAGAAATTCTTTGCTTGGATGTTTAAGTAAATCCATGCAACTAATTCTCTTCGTAAAACTGTGTCATATGAATTCAACCCTTTAGAAACAGGCTTTGGGGAAAATACCAGATATACCATTGCGCTCTAGGTAGCTATTTCTGTTTTCCAACAATGTCTGTAAAATTTGTTAATACATTCACTATTTTGAATGACTTATGAGTTGTTCTTTGCTCCTGAAAATTTCCTAGCACATTGCTAAGAAGTAAGAGAAAGAGACTGCGTAAGCCTTTTAAGTACTTAGCCTGTCTGATGAGACTGCCGACATGAGTGACAATTAGCACAAATGACCATAATTGTGTTCTTTGGATAAAATGCAGCATTGCTTCTTTAGGAGCAACAGCAGGCTTCTGCTTCGTGAAAATGATTCGAAGGCTGATTCTTCAGGGCCGTTAGAAATCACAGTCAGCGTGTGGTATTCCCACGTAGTCCACTTCAGATCCATCCCAACAACTGCAGCCCTCCCTTCCCTTTCAGTAAAATAGGCCCATTAATGTACTGCACCTCACTCTCATTCACGCTAAGGAAGTTGTATTTTTATTCCTGAAAAAGTATCACATAAATACAAATTACATTTTTTTCATTAGAAAACTACTTTTCATTTCAGAAAAAAAATTCAATTAATTATGAATAGGGCTATGCTTTCATCAGGGAGAGAAATATGTAATTTTTCTTCAAGCCTCAAACACATATAATGAAATCTTTTCTTGGAATCCACTCTTAAGATGGATTTTTAAAAGCATAGACTTTATTAAAATCTCAGTTCAATTAAAATGCATTCAATTACTTTAAATCTTTATTAAAATCTCAGGTAAAATTGTTCAATCCTGTAAAAGAGACTTGTACTCTTTACCAGGTAGTTAATTCTTAACAAATGAACATAAGGTGCACGATTTTGCTGTTCAGGGGAGAATGAAAAAATACTAGTAAGCTTTGGGCTTGGAGTTGGGGGTAGGGGTTGGAGGTGAAAGTTTCCTTCCACTTCTCTTCATGAGTCAGTGTTACCTGTGACTATGGATGTGGCATTATCTTCTGTGAGTACCCTTGGTGGGACTGTTTGGTCTCTTCATAGAATTTTTCTCATCACCTAAATAAAAATGCCCCAGTGTAAGGATTTTTATGTCACTATCTTCTTTGGATATTTTTTGGTACAGTGTCCCTGATTCTTTTTCAAGGGCCGCTAGAAGACGCCATTGAAGAGGAAGAAGAAGAGTGTCCATCCGAGGCAACAGACATCATCTCCAAGGGGGACTTTCCATTGGAGGAAAGCTTTTCCACAGAATTTGGGCCTGAAAATCTGAGCTGTGAAGAAGTGGAATACTTTTGTAACAAAGGTAATCATGAATGGTTGGTGGCAATCTGCGAGTCCATTTACTCAGACGATTTTGTAAAGTTTTAAAAAATGCACCGATAGAGTGGAGTAAACGTGCTCAAATTGCTGATATATATATATAATTCAGCAGTCTGAAAATACCTGCAGAATTTTTTAAACACAAAATATTATTTTGAAGGGTAAAAGAAGTACTTCCACTTTAATAAGTCCTAGTGTCTATTTAAAGAGTTTCATGTGGATTGGCCAATTAACTATGGACATTTTCATGGTGGTTGGCCAATCGACTGTAATAGCTTTAATGTTTATCAGTTCTTCCTTTATTTTGTCAACAAATATTTATCGAATGTCAGTTGTTTGCAAGGCACTGAATGAGGCATTGAGTGTAAGCGGTCATTGGGGTGCCCAAGTTTCTGGCTCACTCAGCTTTAAAACTGAGTGCTGTAGGTGTTTGATGTTGACTTTCAACATGGAGGGATGGAGCTTTTTGTGGATATTGTCACATAAGAAAATACACACTCTCCATTCTAGAAACTCTTTTGACACATGAACATTAAGACAGAAGAACTTGAGACTGTATGTCTCAGCTTGTTTTTATCCTTGACTTGGACCCTGGAGGCCCCTGCCAGTAACTGTGTACTCACTGGGAATGTATGTGCATTTGCTTACTTTTTTCAAAAGTGAGTTTAAGTTTCTCATGATTCTTTTTTATTTTTCATTGTACTGTTTTGTCTCTGCAAATGAAGGGAATCTTCTATTGCCTCCTGCACCAATGTCTAGTTTCACAAGTGTTTGGACCTCTTCCTTGGTTTAGAACAGCTGTTTTACCATGACACTTTCCCCGAGAATATGACTGAGAGTGTGTTTCTATCTCTGTATGTCTGTTTGTATTGGTGTTTGCTCCATTCTTATCCAGTCGTGTGTATTTTTTAGGCAGAGAAATGATGTGCAATGATTTTTTATGTCTTTGTGTGAATTTGTTGTGTGAATTTGATGATTAGACCTATGACACTTTCCCCGAGAATATGACTGAGGGTGTGTTTCTCTCTGTATGTCTGTTTATATTGGTGTTTGCTCCATTTTTATCCAGTCGTGTGTATTTTTTTAGGCAGAGAAATGATGTGCAATGACTTTTTATGTGTTTGTGTGAATTTGTTGTGTGAATTTGATGATTAGACCTTAATAGTCCGAAATCAAGGTTGCTGACACAGCTCCCCCAAAACTGCTAATTATAAACATTTCTCTATGGCCACACACGTATATGTTACTAAAATTCCAGTATGACTTCTCATGTTGCTGGTGCTAGAATCAAAAGAAGCCAGCTAGTCTCCATCACTGTGGTCAGCAGAACCCGGGACCTAAAACTGGAAGCAGAGTCAGCACCAGCACTGGGCCCACTGCAGTTCTCTGACCATTCTCCTGAAGGCCTCAAAATGGCTTTGTAACATGGCCCTCGTCTCCACATCAGAGACATTCGTCAGACAGAAGAGATCTTCTTTGTTAGTTGACTCATTTCAGGCCCGATAAATATTTTCCTTAGTTGCCCTGGATGTTAGAACCATTTCTTGACGATTCGTAGCCATGGCAATACATAAAAGAGCTCGCTGGAGTTGAAGAGTTTTTAGACCTATTTGAAGATATTCCAGTTTCCTTCTTTATCAGCAAATATATCCTTTAGTTCACTGAAGAGTACCTACCTTATACTGGGGGGTTACAATAAAGAAAGGAACCAATAGTTAGAGCAGTGGTTCTCAACCTTGGCTGCACATTAGAATCACTTGGGAATCTTTTTAAAATCCTGATTTCTGGGCCTCATCCTCCGGAAATTCTGTTTCTTTGTTACGGGGTGGGGCCACAACATTAGTAACAAAGAAACAGAATTTCCGGAGGATGAGGCCCAGAAATCAGGATTTTAAAAAGATTCCCAAGTGATTCTAATGTGCAGCCAAGGTTGAGAACCACTGATCTAGAGTCATAGGAACAACCACCATGTGCATGCACTTCTGTCCTAAGCACTTCACACTGATCCATTTATTAGGATCCCCATTTCACAGGTGAGGAAGTTGAGGCACAGATAAGTGAGAAAACTCTTTCGAGGCCACCTAGGAAATTGGTGTAGAGAGAGGGTGCAGCCCAGGCAGACTGGCTCGGAAAAAAAGGAGACATATGTGCTACTATTTGTAATACTTTAAAGAAGAAAATAAAATTAAAAAAAGAGTTAGTGTATAGATTCTGACATTTTTCTCAATTTAATTAATCTAGGGAGGTATTAATGACAGGTATTATTAAATATGTTTAAAAGAGTGTATAGATTCTGACATTTTTCTCAATTTAGGGAGGTATTAATGACAGGTATTATTAAATATGTTTTGCTTTTTTGGGATGATCATTGGTTAAGGCCTATGTAGAATGCCAAGTTTTAAGTTAGTAGTTTATTGGAAGAAAACAGACTTATGGCAGCTGCTTACATGGTTAGGTAACTATGGTATCCAGACAATAACCTCCATATACAATAAAGAGAGCCGTAACTCATGAAGAATAATGACAGGCTTTCAGAAACTAAAAAAATAAATGAATTACAATTATTAAAAATATTGTTTAATGGATATTATTATTAACTATTTGATGAACTGTTGGAAAATTGAAAAATACATCAAATATTACCTAAATAATGTTTAATATATCACACATGACATATTAAATAATATGTAATTAATATATTTCGTATTATAAAAATAATTCTCTTTTGTTTAGTTTGAAACTAGAAAGTGATGATAGGTGGGAATAAGAATGCTTAATTCCATATAATATTTTTTCAGGATAAATCCTGCTATTACTATTTCAAACTACTGCCGTCTTATTTAATAGGAAAATAATTTATTTTACTCTCAAAGAGTGAGACAGGGAATTCCCACTGAAGTCAGTAGGAACTAGTATGAAAGAGTGACAAGTCTTTGATATATATTGCTTTCCCTTGAAGTCATACTAGGAAATCCATCCATTTTTCACTTAAGTTGATTAGCCTCAGTAGGAAGAGAAAATTTTCTCTCTGGAAAATTGGAAGCTAATCTTTCTGTAGAAATTCACATATTAGTCTCAGTGACACATAATTATGTTTTCTTGCCAGTTTCAGGAAGGAAGATAGATTAAACTTTACAAGAGTGTATTTAAATGGTTAATGATGCTGGTGTTGTGATTAAAAAGGCAGGTGGGAATTGTTCTTAAGAAAAATTTTCTTAACTTTGCATCATTGATGAAACATACTTTTTGCATATATTCTAAATTGTTTACGACAACTTAAAACTTGTCAATCTACATAGGAAAATTAATTGGTTTATTTGGAAAGTTTCTTCACCTAAAGGTCCAGCCATGATCAAAATTTAACAATGAGATAGTTGCCCAAATGTGCTCAAGGGATAACCTTTTTGAACATCAAATTCTTTTTTTCCTTATTAAACAAAAGATAGCAGTTTAACAGCCCATATTACAAAAACATGATTAAAATATCTTAAGTTTTCCAAATAAGGTGTTTTGACACATTGTCAAGGAGTACTGAGGATGCACATATAGTTACATTATCTCTTTATTCATATTTTAGTAACTGTGTTCTGTATAAAGCAATCATATGCTATTGTAATTTCCTATTAAAAAAGAAAATAAACTCTACTCTTTGTTGAAACACAGCTTATATAGGTTAAAGTTCTTACTTCCTTTTGAAAGTGATCTTTTACATTACACAGGATATCTTCAGTGTTTAGAATGACTCTTAGTATTGGATTATTTTCCTCCATTCTGTGTGGATATTATCTATTTTATTGTTGTAAAAGTGATGGCTTTTAGACAAGTCTCAAAGCACTTATTAATATTAGTAAAGTTGCTAGTCATCATAAACATGTGATTACATATGATTACATCACTCTCATAATGTAATATTCCACATTAATGTCAAAGAAATGTTGGTCAGAATTTTGTTAGCTTACTCATAGGAATCTGAAGCACAAATATTCACACATTTGGACATGATCACCTTTAACAAACCCTTGGTATAGTCACGGGACTAAAATTTGAGACCGACAATTCAAATTCTATTGGAATTTCCTGTGTCACTTTTTACTTTTGGTCAGTGACATTTTTAAATGTTTCTAGTTTTCATCTTTGAAATGAGTGAAATGGACTCTTTTAAAAAAATACTATTCAAGGTTGCTTTGGTGCCCTCAGATTTTAAGAATGTTAGCAGAACATCAAGTAATACTTTTAATTTGTGTCATCCTCTTTTGTTCAATGTGTTTAGATAGCTTGGCACCCTGCCTTACAGTATCTCTGAGAGGAAGGAAACAAGCAAGAATTATTTCCTTGAACTTACAGATGACGAAGACATCAAGGCTGGGTCCATCAGTGCTACACGTTTCCTGTGGTACTGGAGTATTTGCTTCAGTGATTTTTTTTCTGCCTTTCTCCTGGTTTGTGTAGTAAACATAGAAGTACATCCATGCATGCTTAGAACTAAGCAAACTAGTATCAGTGGAAACCCCTATGGTCTGGAAAACAACCCAGGGAGCTTTGAGTTTTGTCACTGCTGCCAGGTGGGACCTCTCCGATGTATTAGCCATTGTGGATTAACTCAGAGGTAGTAAGCTTCTTGGTGGGGTGACATGGGGCAGTTCTGAAACTGGTCTACTATTATGGATTGTTTGTAAGAGGGTTTCCTCTTAGAAATAGTCACGGTTGTTCGTGACTAAAGTGAATAAACATATCTTGGGACACATTTGGGGAGAATGTCACAGGATATGTGAGCAGGAAGAAGAGTGTCAGGTCAGTATCACTGTTAGCTAATAGAATGTAATGCTATTTAAAAAACAACAACATCTAAAACTAAAGATATTGCATGTCACTGAGTTTTGAATGATCCGTAATGATCGTCTAGAAGACTTAACGAGGGTCCTTACAAACTGTCCTCTTTAACGAAGGCTGGAAGGGAAACTCATGCCATCAAAGTTGATCTTGGGAGACAGGTAAACCCTACATCCAGTCCTAGTACCTAGGCATGACTGTGATGAGGGAAATCCCTGGATATGGTGCTTCACCTGGGGAGAGAAACTAATACAGGGTGGGGCAGAAGTAGGTTAATAGTTGTTCGTATGGAAAGATTACGGTGGGAAAAGGGAGCATAATGGAGGGCCATAAAATAAGGAAATAACCTGTAACAATGGATTTTTCTCATGACATTCAAAAAGATTTGACTTAGGTAGTAGGCAGAAAGTAAAGATTACATTTCTATTTTAAATAAGCTTTAAAATAGAAAACGCAGTGCATAGGAAATAAAATAGAATACTTAGACGTGGAGTTAGCTCTCTCCCCAGAAGTAATTCATACCAAACCCAAAGCAAACATAAATGGATACTGAATTAGGTTGGCAGAAGCTTCCAGTTCTGTCCAAGATCAAATTCAGTACAACTCAACCCACGTATTCAGCATCTGCCGGGTGCCAGACCCCCTTCTCAATAGATAGAAGTTGATCCCATGCTCTGGTGCAGACCATAAATAAACAAACATTGCGTGATAGGATGGGTGACCACTGTGAAGAAAAACCAAAGACAGTCAGTGTCACAGAGTGGCATTGCGTGTCTGTGTGTGCATACCTGCAGGCTATTTTATAAATAGTGATGGGGAAGGTGACCTTTGAACAGAGACCTGAGGAAAGGGAGTGAGGTCCTAATACTAAGCCAGGTTGTCTGTGTCTCTGAGGCTAGTGTAGCAGGGAGCCAGAAGAGGACAGCAGAGAGCTGGGGAGCTGGAGAGGTGTCCTCACACCTGTAGAACTGGTTGCTCTAGGAATCTGTTGAGTCCCACCACTGTGGAAGGCTTGGGAGAGCCACAGAGGAGAGTCCGTGTATATCAGAAGAGGCAGGGTATGACACAATGTGGAAGTACCTAGAGAAGAAAGGGCTGCAGAAAGTAAAAATAAACCTCACAGACACAGACAGCAGTACAGTGATTACCAGAGGAAAAGGGAGGGGGGAGGGGAGGTAGAAGAGGATAAAAGGGGGATGAATGGCGATAAAGGAGACTTGACTTGGGGTGGTGAAGACACAATACAATATACAGATGATTTTATTATAGAATTGTACACCTGAAACCTGTATAATTTTATTAACCAATGTCACCCCCAATAAATGCAGTAATTTTATTTTTAAAAAGCAGGAAATGGAAGCCAGCAAACTGAGGAAGCTGTCAGGAGATACAGATAACCCCAATCAGAATCATCCCTGTAGCCAAGGGCTTGATGAGACTCCATCTGTGGCTCATTAATGTGGTTTCCGGAAGAGCAGTTTGGGGTGTTTGAGGGTGATATGAGTCATTCTCCTCCCTTCCACCCTACCAGAGTTGGGTGTGTGCTTTTGGTATCTTTTCACATCCTGGTATCTGAGAGATAAAGAGTAGGAGGCATGAGGATCAGAATCATTTTCATTATTGTGCTTAACTATTTCTACTAGTAGATTGCCAGAGATATCAACATGTCCCTCTCCCCACCCCCTTCTTTTCTTTCTGGCTGTAGGTTTTGTTTTGTTGCTTTGTTTAAAAATTAAGAAATAACCGAGAAAAAGCTATTTCTTGTTAGACTATGACAAACCCAAGTCTAGATTATTGGCACTTACTTTCCCTCTCTTCCATTTGTTAAGCTAAAGCAACAAAAATATTGCCTCGATCCTTAATATTGTGAAGAAGAAGAAGGAAAACACACCTTCATACAGATTTGGTCTTGCGGGTGGTAACTGCTTGTTTTTCATTTGATCCAGTGTCAAACTTTCATGCTTTATTTCCTATCTTCTTTTCATTTTATTATTATTACTAGAGGCCCGATGCATGGAGATTCTTGCAAGAATAGGCCTTCCTTCCCTGGCTGCTGGCACCAGCTTCCCTCCGGCACCCGGGACCCGGGCCTTTGCTCTGGGCTGGAGCCGCCTTCCGCCTTTGCTCCGGGCCAGAGCCACCTCCCGCCCACTCCAGCTGGCTCTGTGGCTGCTGCCCAGAGGCTGGTCCTCAGCGGCCGGCCGTGGCTTGCAGGAGGCTTGGCTTCCTTCATCGCTGTGGCGACGAAGGAAGCCAAGCGTCCCACCCAAAAGAAGCCAAGCGTTTAGTCTGAAGGAAGCCAAGCATCCTGCCGGCATCACCATCTTTGTGGCTATGGGCGCTGCCATCTTTGTGGCTATGGGTGCCACCATGTTTGTTACGGAGTGATGGTTAATTTACATATTACTCTTTTATTTCTAGGATTATTATTTTTGTTCAGAAAGTCTGTACCTATATTTCATAAACCCTTTTCAGTCATATGGTTTCTTTCCTCTTCTTCTACACCTTTAGTGAGACATGTTTTTGTCTCCTCTGATGCTTGGGCAACTGGTATCAGAATCCACAAAAAGAGGCTCTACCACAATCACTTTGATTTCAATAAGGAAGGAGATCTTTACAGGCAACTTTGTCCCTTTTTTTTTTTTTCTGAGTGGGATTAAGAAGCTGAGCTTTTTAAATTCTTGCATATAACATTGACATTTCCAGAGTGTTAGGACCAGGGAGTTCAAAGAGAAGGAGTGAAAAAGAAAAGCCAATATGACTTTGTTGTTTACCTTGCTGGAGGAGCTGTTTGTGCAAATCGCCTATAAGCTTATTGACCTGAATCTTTGACTCCTTGTTTCCTCTGGATTTGGCTGGAGTGGAGACACTGATGGAGCCCTGATAGAGCTGATTGAACAGCCCCCAGCTTTGCTTGGCACGGACCTCCCTTCCCTTCCCCGCCGCCTCCCCCTCCCTCCACATGACATTATTGTTCCTTGGCAAACCCTCTGTTCTCCTGGATTCAGTCGTTCTTTTAAAAAATATGTAAATTTCTCTTCACCCAGCCACACAAAGTGAAAATGATTTCATGTTTGAAAATAGAAATAAAGGCTATAAGTATCTTATTGGTATTTTTATCTCATGAGGTTAAACCTTCTGACACTGTCCTTTCATTCGTGTATGGCCACCTTAAAATCCTCAAAAAACAGTTTTTCTTTGGAATCAGATTGATTTTTTTTCTTAAACTGCCACTCTGGGAAAAATGAGCGAGCATTTGATGGCATTTTATTCTCAGAGAGGGGGGTTGTCAGAATTTTCTTGGTGTTGATGGAACTGGAAGGTGCGCCAATTTTGTCCATGACTTAGTTTGAGTATGTAAAGGTCAGATCAAGCTTGGTCTGTTTACTTCATCTCTGTTTGCAGATATATCATTGTAACAATTTCAACAAAATTGAAATGATTGATTTTATGCCTTGTTGAAATGACTCATGATGATATCATTTATATGAATCGTGTATGATAATGATACCCCTTTTTGGCATATTATAAACTAAATCCATGGTTTCTCCTGTGAGCTGACCATCAATAGATCTCCACTGTGCAATCTGCTAGACATTATCGAAACATATTAAAACTTGACAAAATACATAATTATAGAGTTATTTTATAATTTTTGAAACAGTTTCATTTTGTAATCAAATGTGTTTTATTCTGCTTCTCTCTGACATATAGGATGTCAAGAGGTCTTTGCCTAAGTTTTAGTTACATCCTTATTTTATACCAGCTTCATTGATGTTAATAATAAAAATTGCAAGTGAATATAAAGCCATTATTACCATTCAAACATATTGTCTTTTTGGTTTTATGTTTAGGGATTTTGCAAGTGTAAGAACATTTTTTTGACCTGTAAAATTTAGTGTAGGTTTGTTGTTTTCCCTACAATGTTGAAAATCAGGAGAAGAGTAAGAATTTAATCTCCTATTATGTATACAAATCAGAACATCTGGATATCAGAACATCTGTTTGCAAATCAGACATCTGCATGACTAATTGAATTTTTCACTTTTCAGCTAGATATTGAGTTAGTTAATCATTAATTTTAGCTGACCACTGTAAAGGAGAACCACTTATTTGTAAGCCCTTTTATTGCTATGTTGTTTTCTCTGTGATATTTCAGATTGAATGAAGAAAGTAGTTTTAATTAAATTGTAATAATACAAATAGCTATTTTAAATTAAAAATATGGTTCTTTCAATTTTATTTGCTGAAATTACATATATGTATATACACATATATACATATGCAGATCTACATTAATGTTTGACAATCATTTATATCTACTAATTATTAATTTATATTTCTATTTAAAAGACAGTTTAAAATGTGAGTAGCTTTAAGGAAGCCTGGAAAGCTAATTTACTTTAATTATATAGAATTAACATAGTTAACAAACCTGAATTTGACTGTTGGTCACATTATGATTTGAGATAAAATTGATCTTAGAAATCAATTTTAGAGAAATTGTTCTCTTGGAATTAGCCCTGTCTCCTCTATTTTATGACCTTAAACACCACAAGTGAGTTAAAAATAATTTATTGGTTCCGTCCTAGAATTTTTTTTTTTAGGTTTAAATCAAATAAGACTTTCAAAGCCTTTATATTCTAATATATAAAATTCATATTTTCTTGTTAGTGTGTAAAATGTTTCACCACGCTTGATGATCATTCCAGAAGCAACAGTCAGTGTTAAAGCATTTGCCCCTCTCTTACTTCATGGGCTCATCTTTGTCTCTGGTCGGCCTAGAAAGTGTAAAGGGGAATGTGGACATCTGTGGTCAGAAGAATTTAATGATAGTCATAGAGCCAGTCACTTTTTGTTGTTCTGCAAAGATCGGGGGAAAATACCTGAATGTGTGATGCCACTGAAGGAGATACCGATAGTACATGCAGATTGCTGGTTCAGCTTTTTTCTTTTTTGTAGTCCTGTAAGATTCCGGAGATTGACATGGAAACTGCCTACCAATTATAAGAATTATAATGATGGTAATAACAACGTTCACCTGCTGATGGCTCCTGAAAGTCAGACATCTTGCTGCGCATGTATCATCTCTAATCAACTTACTGCCCTGCAGGGTAGATGTTATTTTCACCTGTGACTTCCAGAGGTTCAGTAACGTGTCCAAAGTCACAAAACTACTAAAGGTTAATCCCGAATGAAAACTTAGGTGATTGTACTGATAAAAATAGAGAACTAATTCTGTGTTCTGATGTCCATCATTATAAAATCCTTGTAGAAGCAGATGAACACATCTGAGGAAGCCTGGCCATATGAGGTGTAAAACTCGCTTTTCAAGGTATTTTTAACCTGGAATTCTGTAATTATACATGCATGTTTGACGTGTCAGTCAAGAATAAGGGCATTTATAAAAAACAATAAATAAATAAGTTAAAGCAAGTGAGTAAAGGGTGTGCTTAGATGATTTCTATCATTTTGGCATTTCTTTAATGAATTAACCAGCAGTGAGTAGAATTGGTATTTTGATAGAAAGAGAGAGATATATTGCAAGCTCTTTAGGCTTATTATACTAACTGGATGACAAAATTACCCTGACTGGGTGGCATGAAATAAAGCCACAATTCCTCACTGCTTGTTTGCTGTGAAGTTGTTTTCAGGTAATTCAAATGAGCGGGGACAAAGCAAAACGTTTGGGCAAAAGCCAATAATAAGTAGCAAACATGTTTACATACCCATCCCAACTCTTTGTGTAGGAATTTCAGCCCTGCAGAAAAGTTTGCTAAGTGAACTCTTTCACACAGCTTGACCTTCACACAAAATAAGACCAAATAAAAAGTGGAGAAAGGAAGGAAGGAAGAGGGGAATGGGGCATTGTTTGCAGGGAATGCTCCGGGCACTGTGAAAACTTTTCACTTTTCTGAAGGAAATGCAGTACAGCAGATGGCTAGAGTGGAAGTGAGATAAACATAGGAACTGGAAAAGTAAGCAATACATTCTAACAGGTTCTGTATCGAAGATCTGGGGAAGTAGAAAGATTAGACAAGGAACTGTTCTGAAACTTGACAGTGGCCGTATCTTACCGAGCCTTACGCACAGAGCAGAGGTGGAAAGTGGAATTGCACAGACAGGAGGCTGTGATTATATTTTTCTGACAGTGAGAAGGGAAGGTCTTTTTAAGGCCTATTTTTCAAAGATAGAGATTTATCACGTTGGAAATCTGTAGTACAGATGTGCAAAAAACACTTTCCCCCGCCTACCTATTTAACAATGGGATTTGATGTAATTTCTGTTGTTGCCTTAGACTTAGCACAAGGCACTGTACTTGGGATTTTAGATAAGCTTTTTTGTTTGTTTGTTTCAATGCAAGTTATGGTCCAGGCTAGTTAACCAACACTGAAAACTCATGTTTTTTTTTATTTCTGGTTGTATTATATTAGCATAGATGCCTGCGATTGCCTGCATATGACCACACACGCACAAAGGCAGAAGGGAATATATAAAGAATGTTCTTGTTTCTTAAAGATACACTCATTTAGTAAGTGGGGGGGAAATATATGCACAAGTGAGATGAGGAAATATGTATAAGAAGTGGCGAAAATGTTGATTTGGGGCTGATTAAGGTAACAGTGTGTTCATTCTCAAGCTTCCTTGTAGTAATGTACATCATTCTATTACGGAAACTATTCACCACCAAGTATCTGCCTCATTTAATTCTTGTGTCCTGGGTTCCTATATCCTGTCCTAGTGGCGGACTCCTAAAGGGAATACCAAAGTACTGTAACTCCTCACAAGAAACGATTCTGCAAACACGTTGAGTGATACTGGGGAAAAAATGGACAGGAAAATAGTTTATATCCTAAGGAAAACCCAATTTAAAAATGAAGAATGTTTTCTCTATGATACTGGCCGTTGTGTTGGGGGAACTTGTAAGGTGGACTTAAAGAATCAGATTAATAAAAGGAAGGAATTTTGAAAACTTATGTAAAATGCATAACATTATCAAATAAATATTAGATAGACTCATTCACTTTTTAAGTTTATTTAAAAATTGTTTAATTTAGATATTCTTATATAGAGTGATAGGCCGAAGAATACAATGTAGTGTGGTGTAGATCTAAAATTCCTCGCTTGTAAAGACTCCTTTCAAACCCCTGCTCCCAATTTTGTAATGATGACTCTGTATTCTTCTTTTAAGGAGGACCTCCTAAATTGTATAAGCTCAGTCCCCACAAAACCTGAATCAATGCTTGTTAGTATCTTTTGTAAACATGTCTCCTAACAGCAATGATCAAGAATGTTACATCTGGCCCTAGCTGCTTTGGCTCAGTGAATAGAGGGTGGGCCTGCAGACTGAAGGGTCCCAGGTTGGATTCTGGTCAAGGGCACATGCCTGGGCTCGATCCCCAGTAGGGGGCGTGCAGGAGGCAGCCAATAAAGGATTCTCTCTCATCATTGGCGTTTCTCTCTCTCTCTCCCCCTCTCCCTTCCTCTCTGAAATCAATAAAAATAAAAATATTTTAAAAAAGAATGTTACATTCGGTTTCAAGTTCCTAATTTTTAGAAAACCTTGAATAAGATTTCTAAAATGTCTCAGTATTTAGAGTAGGAATTTTAATTTCAAATCTATTATCACTCTGCGTTTACCTGAGCCTAAAGATACCACACATACCCCCGAGAGTACTGAGTTAAAAATTAAAACAGAGAGGAGAAAAAATTCTCCCACGTTTCTGAAAATCTAGACGATGCTGTGGATACTATCTGTGTTTTTCTGTGTTATCACCAGCAGCCAAGGACCTCTCGCTGGCCCTGAGGGAGGAGGCGATGTGGGGAGACCTTGTGGGAAAGCCTGAGTGGGTCTTATGATAACATACTCGGAATATCCCTGGTGGTGGAAGCTAGATATGGATCTGAGTTGGGACAAGGCTGACGTGACCTGGAAGACTTTTATCCCCATGGATACGAAAACTTCATTAGTATTAGATCCAGTTGTAAGAATAGGATCCTGGGAGGTTCCACAGGCTTTCCCACTTATACCCCATGGTCCAGAACACAGTCTCAAGTAGTGGTCCTCCTCACTAAAAGACAGGCTGGGCAATGTGGTCTTTATCAGGTAGCTACATGCCAACTCTACATTGGTTACTGTGGAGAGTTTTCTGCTTATGCAGAAGGCACCGTTCTTATTTTTGCTTGATGTGGGGGATCATTAATGACTCAAAGCATTGTGGCGTCAGGCCATTCCACATGCATGCTTTATCCAATGGCATACATATTTATTGAACACTTATATCAGACACTGTGAGACATGCTGTGAATGCCATGTGAGTAGGCACAGGGAAAGTTCTGACTATTCTAGAATTTAAATTATTACATAATTCACACAAGTGGTGCTCCGTGGTTGGACCTAGTGAGGCTAATTTGGAGGAAGTGTCCTTGAGGATGGCACACTTGAGCTGGCATCTAATGCTGAGTAGGCATTAACTAGGTAAAAAGAAGTCAGAGAGTCCCAGGTAGAGGGAACAGCACGAGGTTGGCAGGAGCCTGGTGAGCCTGCAAAGAGAGAAGGGGCACTGCGGTGTGAGTTGACCCAGGAGAGAGAGGTATGGGCCTAAG
>NW_005370224.1:0-1024 GCF_000412655.1 Myotis brandtii
AATAAATAAATAAATAAATAAATAAATAAATAAACTCTAAATGTTAATAGACCTAAATATATGTTTAATTATACTAATAGTGAAAGAAAATATAAGCAAAAAATTGCTAAATTAAAATTCATCAAAATATAAATCTCTTTGAAACACATTATTGTGAACAAAAAGCAAGTTGCAGAGTGGGGAGAAAATATTTACAATACATATATCTGTGAAAATATTTGAATTCAAAATATATGAAAACATTTAGGACTCAATAATAAGAAACTAAACAACAAATATCCAATATAGGCTAAAGTATTGCAGAGACACTTAAGAAGAGGAGACATATGAAAGTCATGACAAGATGCTTAATATCATTATTTCAAATTCAAATGCAGCGTGATACCACTAGACACCATTAGAGTGGCCTACATAAAAAGCTAGATATTAACAAATATTGGTGAGAGTTTGGAGCAACCGGAACACATACATTTCTGCCTATTTAGACAATAGTTTGTAATTTCTTATAGAGTTCAACAGGTATTTACCATGTAAGTACAATTTTCTCCTAGGTATTTACCCCCAAATAAAAATAGTTGTCCACCAAAAATTCTTGTTTGTGAATTTTCATAGTAAATTTATTTATACTATTCAAACCCAGAAACAGATTCAAAATTGAATGTGCAAAATTGAAAAAAAAATCAAATTTTCAAGTTGAGACCAATTTAATGGAAAATAATTATATATTTCAAATAAATTTAAAATGTTGCCATTTGCAATCTATTTATATAAAATGCTAAGAGACCAACCGTCTATCTGTCTGTCTGTCCAACTGACCAACTGGCCGGTACATATGACATGCACTGGCAAGTTAAAAATAAACGTTGACTCGTGCATGCGTGATACATACCGTATAAAGCTCCCATCAAATTTCTTAATAGTATTACTCCTTCGGGAATGCTGTGTCATAAATTAAAATTGAAAGTAGGTACAATCATCATGCTACTGAGAAATCTTAATAGTAAATGGGGTCTTTGTAATGGTA
>NW_005370224.1:1317-5611 GCF_000412655.1 Myotis brandtii
TACTTCATCACAAGGGAAATTAGTCAAGCACTCTGAAAGTGTTTTTACTCTTAATATGGTATACAGGGAGATATTAGAATAAGTATAATCAATTTATCAGTCATTATTTTTATCAATGTTGTTTCATATGTTTTTGTCATTTTTATATCATGTTATTTTTATTTATTAATCAATTAATATATTATTTTCATATGCATTTTACTAATTTTCTTTCATCTCTGACACTTCTATTATAGAGAAAGGGCGAATAGCAATATTAAAATATTTCTTCTAATTAATGTCTGGTCAATGTGCACGAATCTGTGCACCGGGCCACTAGTATAACTTATAAAAACAGAATTTTCAACCTAAACAAATTATAGAAGTCAATACAGAGACAGATATTTCATGTATAAACCTTTAGATCTGAAATTTTTGTGGCTATATAATACTAATTTTTTCCTATTGGTTAGTTTTATAATAAATTATTAATGATTAATTTAAACTCATAAAATGTATTTATGCTCATCAAATACCTATCTTGCATAAATTGTTTATCTTTTCTTTTCTTTCTTTTTTTGTTTTGTTAATCTTCAGCCAAGGATATTTTTCCATTGCTTTTTAGAGAGAGTGGAAGGAGAGGGAGAGACAGAAAGAAACATCTATGTGAGAGAGATACATCACCTGCTTGCTTCCTGCACACACCTGGACCATGGCCAGGGATGGAGCCTACAGCCAAGGTACGTGCCCTTGATCGGAATTGAACCCGAGGCTCTTCAGTCCACAGGCCAACTCTTTAACTACTGAGCCAAACTGGCTAGGGCCATAAATTGTTTTTCTAATAAAAATGATCACAATGTATTATTTTCTAAATCTAAGATTCAATGATTCTATGATCACTTTCTAATAATTATAGAGTTGGTAATGCTCATCATTCTACTTATCATCTGGCACATTAAGTATACCTCTTAACAGAGCTGAAATCAGAAAATTATTACCTTTTCAAGCCTAGAAGTCTAATGTAAATGATGCACAAATTGCTTAGTACTGCAATAACTCAGAGAAGAAAATGGAAATAAAGAGCATTTGACAGGTTTTTAAAAAGCAGTCTTCAGGGGCAATACCCTGTTTATATTCATTTGTGAGGTTTCTAATGATAATAGCTTCATTTAAAATACTACCAATTGTGTAACAAGGGAATCATCATTGAAATGCAGGCAGCTTCAAGTTAAAATAACTTTTTGCAACTATTCTTGAAGTGTTATTTTCATTTTACACAGCTTTTATTTGCACCTAATTTCAAAGAAACTTAAACATCATAAAAGATCCCAGTTTACAGACTTACAGCATTCATATCTTAGCTTTTACAGTGATTTTTATTGGACAACAAAACCATTTTATTTTAGAAGGGATTTTCCTTGGGAAATTACTGACCCAATAATGTCTCTTCTCTTTCATTAATTATCTTATGATCTGTCATTAAAACTATATTTTATTTCAAAAAATCCTATGTGCCATGCAGAGTACTTGGTTTGAAAACATGATTGTGTTAGGTCTCTGTCATTGAGGAACCCCGGTCCATCTGTTATTTTGGTCTCTAATTATTTCTGTCTCTCTGTCTGTCTCTTGCCTATAGAGACATACACATACATGCATGGGCACACATCACACATGCTCAATCTTTTACATACAAGACTGCACCCTTCCAGAACTTTATTACTACTGCTTGCTGAGGTTCTTTCTCACATCATCAATTTTCAGCATTATAACAGTGGGCTCTCATTACAGAGTGTGTTTGAATATCACTCAGAGAGACATAGTTTTCTATTGCAGAGCACGTAAGTTTATCATTCTATTCCTCAATCCAAGTGATGGGTTGCCTGTAGGAGGATAAATGGCTAATATAGTTTTTAATGGACTAATAGCAGGACCATCAGTGAGTTATTGGCAAGGGTTGTCCCCTGGGGAGCCTTCAACTAATCTGGTCTTCTTGTAAACAGCTAGATGTCTCTAAAATGAATGAAAATTATTGGTAGATTTTCAGAAAGATGTGTACATAATGCCTTCTCTTTCTTTAAAGTCATCTTCTGCTCATATGGTGTGGCCCATATTTACTTTGGGAACCTCCTATGTCTCTTTATAATGATGATACCAATTATGGAAACTAATGGGAAGGTGTGGGCAATATCTTGAATACTACTATCTTGTATGGTGAATTACAATGACAGTTATTGAAGTATATATGTTTCTCTCACTTTTTGGGGTCTGTTTTATTGTTAGCAGTGATTTAGAAGCAGAAGACAGAAAGACGCAACTCTGAGAGCAACAAGGAACATTTAAATAATATGAAAAAAAATAGCACACAAAAGTTTTACCAGGGGTTTGAGTTAAACACAGGGTGAAATTCTAGCCTGAGATGATGACTGAATTTTAATGATATTATTTGGTTCCTAACGTATGTCTCAGGCAGTCAAGTTTAGAAAAATGGAAATTATCTTGAGAACTGAAGATGACATAGCTTGGCTGTACCTGTCTACACACTAATTCCCAAGTATTTGTCAGTTTTACCTACATATGGCATCTCCTTTAATGAATTAATAAAAAAAGAAAAGCCAGTCTAAGTTAGCTTGAAGTCCCTTGAAATACATTGAGGTTAGCCACTTAAGGACATCAGAGAAAACCCAAACTTTATTAGGTTAATCAATAACCATTCAATTCCAATTAATTCGCTTATATAAATGCATCTGCATCTCAGTGTGCATTTAAAAAAGTAGCTCCTCTTCAGTCAAGCTGTTTTCAAATTTAAATTGTCTCTAATTTAAACTGAATTTCTCTCCCAGTGATTTCAAATGTGTTGGATGTACCTTGGGCTCATGCTGAGAGAGTGGGTTCAAGAGAAGAATGTCATGTTTAGCTTTTCTGACCTCTTTAGACTCCATGAAAATGAATTCTCATAAAAGTAATATTTCTTGATATTTGGCCCACTGTCCTATAATAATCAGTTTGCTTGTTTTGGAAGGAGTATGACTAATGAACAGAGCAAATGATGATGCAGAAATTGAAGAGTTCTCATTAAAGATAGCTTGCAGCGTGGTGGATGGGCATTTTCTTAGGGCTCATTTTTGGCATGATGGTTATTGAACTGTAGTGGATTTCATTCAGATACCACCTACAGTGGAAATGACACTCATAAGTTAGTGCTAAGATTAGTTATTATTGGGTCTGGATGTAAAATCTACAGACACGAAAGTAAAAATGCTGTAATAACAGTTATAATTAAAAATATGGGCAGAGATATGTTCATCATACTCACCACCCTGTCTTGGCAAAATAGAGACATATCAGCCAAGTTAATACTTCATTTTAATTGATTTTCCCAGTCATACATATACATAAGTCTACAAAATTTCCATAAAAACTGTGTAGAGAAATTAATCAAAGTTCCAATTCAGAACATAGAATTATTTCCCCAGAGAAAAGTTAGAAAATAGGGATAAAGGTGTCTATAATAAAGATAACTTTAATTCATGAAGAATCTGATATCCAGGTTTTACTTCTTAGGTCATTTGTTTATTTCACCAATTTATATTGAATGTCTCTTGTGTACCTGGCACCATTCTAGGTCCTGGGGAGGAATCAGGAGTGCTATAGAAAATCTATAAACAGTGGGGTAAGATACCTGTGTCCATGGCCAGGTCCCATGCTTACCAGCTCTTTAGCATTTACAGGATTTAGTTAAAAACCTTAATACCTAGCCCTGGCCAGTGTGGTTCAGTTAGTTGGGTGTCATCCTGTTCACCAAAAGGTTGCCAGTTTGATTCCAGGTCAGGGCACATGCCTGAGCTTTGGGCTGGATCAATGGTGTAGGGGTTATGTAAGAGGTAGCCAATCGATGTTTTGCTCTCACTTTGATGTTTCTCTCTCTCTATCCCACTCCCACTCTCTCTAAAAATCAATAAAAATATTGAAAAAGAAAAACCTTCAGTATCTCAGGAAAAGTTAACAGTGCTTACCTTAAAATGTCTGGGGGAATGTTTAACATATTTTATGACACCCAGGAGAATCTCATTTAATACTGATTTATTCTCTTATTTTTTACCATATTTTTGCAATCTACACTAATAATAGAGAAACATGCAAATTGGTGTCACTCCACTATGCCACCAATCAGAGCAACTATGCAAATTAACCCAACAAAGATGGCAGTTAATTTGCATACACAGGCACAGAGCGAAGACTGAAGACTGAAGACTGAAGACTGAAGACTGAAGACTAAAGAGACTTGGCTTCTCCGCTGCAGCTGCAGCAGAGAAGC
>NW_005370224.1:5931-15932 GCF_000412655.1 Myotis brandtii
AAATCTTTCTTAATCTTGAAGTGGACACATAATACAAATCACAAGGCATATATGATATAAACTGACATAATCCAAACAAACAGCATACAGGAGATGATGGTGATGACAATGATAACATTCGGAAAATACAGTGCCTAGCATTGTGTTAAATGCTTTGTATTATTTTAGATATCCTCAAAATAGCATAATAAGCTTCCATTATTAAGTTATTGTCATATGTAAAAACTGAATGTTGTAAGTATAAAATAACTTTGCCCTTACCACACAGCTATCAAGTATAGAAAAGGGATTAAGCTCAGCTCATGTTTATAAAAAAACTAATCTTTTATTAACATTCCAGCTTAGCTGTACAACTCCAATACCATGTCCTCAATTCTGCATTCATAGTATTTATTATCTAAAATGAAAAAGGAGTATGTTATCATATTTGCAATATTTTTATTAAAATTGTAACTATACATTGTCAATACAATATTTACTTTATAAATTAAAAACAATCTTACTAAGATATGAATATAACCATTCTAATTAAAATATATTTGTTGTGCACAATATTGTCTTTATGTGTAAGACAGCTTAAAAACAACCTAAAATACATCTATCTTGGAATAACCTAGAAATTACTGAATTCAGTCAACTAGAGGCCTTCCAGCTGCTTTCATATATAAACTAATCTGACTTTCATTTCTTTCCCACTGACTTCCTTCTCTGAGGTAAATTTTTTTATGATACTATATTGCTTTTTCCCTCCTGAGGCACCAGCAATAATACATTCTTTCTACTCCAAGAGCATAAATTTCACATGATATCTTCTTGAAATAACTTTTATTTGATTAATTTAACAAATTTAGAGACTATTAATAATTTCAAATGTTTTAGTAATATAATTCATACATAATGCCTATATATAATGTTCATTGGTTCATCAATAAAGTTTTAACCTTAGAGATGATACATACTTTTATAAAGTCATCTGCATAAACAATCTCCCAACTACTTATTGCTCCAAGAAATAATTGTGGCAAAAACATGATTGAAATATACAGATAATCCTCAGGGGAAATATAGGTACATTTTAAGAAGTTGTTACAATAACACAAACAAGAAATAACACGGGCTTAAATTAGAACAGTGTTAGTGGGATTGAGAGAATGCACAAATTGAGAAGCATGTGACTTTGGAATTTGCCAAAACTTTAGAAACAGTTGTATATCTGATAAGGAAGGAAACTAATATAACTTTTGAAATTTTTAACTGACTTTGGAACTATGGAATTATTTTAGCACAGAAATAGGAAGAACATTAGAGTTCACCTAGATCCAAGGTTCAGATCGAAGTACAGTATTTGGCAGTGAAATAACTGCCCTAAGGTTTCTAATTTGTCTAAAGAAAAAGAATTAGGAGATGGAATAAGAACCCCAGATGCAAAATATTCAGATATCCTTGATGCTTGAACAAAAATATGAATATTAGCAGTAGAGGTCAGTGAGCCAGTGTGTGTGTGTGTGTTTGTGTGTGTGTGTGTGTGTGTGTGTTGGGAACTGCAAATTTCTATTTGAGAAAACAGGCTGTAAGCAAAAACTTTGTTTTCTAGTCTACTGTGTTCCAGAAGCAGTGAAAGGTATGACATAATTTTTTTCTAATCGGATTCAACATTATATTTTTTATTTTTAGTACATTGACAAGTAAAGGCGTATGTTTTCATCACCTGAATACTTACCCACTGTATCTTTCAAAGATGATGGTGATGGTTTGTCCCACATAATATATAGACCTTCATTGCTACTAAAATTTTACTATCAAAGTAATTTCTACAATTTTTCTAAAGTAATAGCACAAAATTTTGACTAGAATTCAGAAATCTGATTTAAATGTCAGTGTTCAGCTCTCCAACTTTGATGGCTGGAGTGTCCATACTACAAGCTCTGCTGAGGACAACCCAATTGGATCCACTGACACAGCACCCAACTGGAAGCTGGTTTCTAAGTAGAAAGGTGGGAGGAAACTAGTGTTGTGTACCAACCAGTATATAAAAAAATTCATCTCACATTAGGGCCTTTTATGTCTTGACAATTACACTAAAAATATATCCATATGAAAAAGGCTAATGCTCTTACCAAAGGCATTTGTGTTCCACAAACTGATACTAAAAACTTTTAATTCAAACAAATGTTGGTCTTTTGAGTTGAGTAAAATAAATCTGAAGCAAAAAGTTTTTTGGGGAAAACCATTGTTTCCAGTATCAAGCACATAGTTTATCCTCCACATAGTCCAAAACAAGTATTTCTGATTAGCAGGCAGCACATCTCCAAGTGGAGCTTTAGGGACCACTTTGTGGCCCCAACTTTTTCAATATATGGCTTCCAAAGACCTTAATTATGATTTAAAAGCTTGCAGGATTGCAAAAAGCATTTAAAAACGAGAATGAGAAGATATTGTGGGTAGGACCTGGAAGGCAAGTGCAACATTAACCTCACTCCATTGGCTGGACTTCATCAGATGGCTTCATCTAACTGGTTGTATAGTCTCTTCCAAGCAGTCACTGCACTGTCATCCATATTCATGAATTCACTCTTTTATTTTTATTTTTTGCTCAACCCTCCCACCCCCCATCTAACAGTAATTGAATTTTAAATTTACTGAAGTCCACTGGTAGTTATTTGCTGTCATGGACAGACTAAGGATGGTACCAAAGATACTCTATGGCATGGCCGGGTCAACAAAGAAGGGCTCTTTCCAAAGCTAAGGAGTCACAGTAATGTCTTCCATAGAATATTATATAAATGTGCACTTCTTCCTCTTAGTTAATGCATATATTTAAGCCTGCCTGACATAAGCTCAAATAGTAATGTACATATTGCAATACAGCTAGAAAACTTGGAAAAGTATGTGAAATGTATTTAGAAATAACACAAATTGGAGATTGAAATTCTTCAAAAATATCTGGAATGCCTCTGAATGTAGAATGAGCATCCTCTGGGAATATTCCAATTTCACCTGCTGTCAACTCTCTCCAAATTACTTTATAAATGCCATGCTTGGTTGAGTGCTGTATACACAGGTGGCTCTGTATCAATGGTGTTTAATGATGGCATACATGGGGAAGAGAGAGGAGGAGTAAAATACCATTTGAGAATATGTGACTTTCAATAGCACTACATTAGCAAATGTAAAGTACATTATACTAAAACCTCCATCACTTGGGAAGCTATTGAAGAAGAAAAAGTGTTCCAGCCACCTGAATTTTCCAGTCTGTGAATGATTACCCTGAATTCTCTCTCTGCTTTCACACTTGTTGAAATACTATTTAAAATGCATGTATTCACTTCTTGGATTAAAAAGTTTGACATTAAGAATATTATTAATGTTGTTTGAGGAAATCTACTACAGACCTTGGTCAAAGATTGAGAGTAGAAATTAGATGAGCTATAGTGGATTGAAGTGAAATGTCTTGAGCTCAACACATGCCAGAAATGGTGTGTGTGCAAATGACATACATGAGGTGTCAAATATATGTATAATACTGACCTGTATCATTGGCATGTACTGCTAACTATGTAATGTGGTGAATTAAATTAGTTGAGGATTTTGGTGAATAGAAACTTATTTGGCTGTGTATGTGTACTCATTTGCATAATGGAAAATTATTGCTGGTGCTTGTTCTATATTCTTTTGGCCCTTCCTGACTTTATAGCCAGCTGGAAGTTGCTAACATACATGCATTGCAGTTATCTAAAAATCCTTTATATCATTCAATATGAAACCAGAGACATCAAAGGAATAATTTCATAAGACAAAGTGTCAGTGACACCAATAACTAGTGCTGGGATGTTGAATGACAGTTTTTCATCTTCAAAACAAAGGGGTTGTATTTAATCAATAATTTCCAAACTTGAGTCATGTATGTTAAATGACCATGTATCTCAGTTTGTGTGGAAAAATATGTCTTATGCTTGGCCTCACCAAGGAATTATTATTTATGTTCCCTTTTACTTTCAGAAGTATCCGAGTAGGATAATCCTATATAATAAAAGGGTAAAATGCAAATAGACCAAATGGCAGAACAACAAAACAACCAATCAAAGCGAAATATGCTAATGTATGCTAAGGCTGCTCAACCCCTCGCTATGACATACACTGACCACCAGGGGGCAGATAGTCAACTGGTTGACAAGTCACTATGACGTGCGCTGACCACCAAGGGGCAGATGCTCTGACCAGTAGTTTAGCTTGCTGCTGGGTCCAGCTGATCTGGACTGAGTGAGATGGGCCAGACACACCCTGGAGCCCTCCTGCAGTCCCTCCCTGGCCTGATCGTGTACTGGTGGGGTCCCTCAGCCTGGCCTGTGCCCTCTTGCAATCCAGGACTCCTCAGGGGTTGTAGGAGAGCCGGTTTCAGCCTGACCCTACAGGCCACTCCCCTTGGGAAGGTGCCAGACACAGGGCTCATGGCTGGTGAGTGCTGCTGTGGCAATGTGAGCCTCTCTGGATCGGGACTGATTGGGACTGATTGAGCCCGCAGCAGGCACAGTGGGGCCAGGATGAGCGAGGATGGCAGGTAGGAGCTGCAGGAGGCATTGGACTACGGGTTTCACCCCATACTTACAGGCCACCCAGAGGGACTCCACCCATGCATGAATTCGTGCACCAGGCCTCTAGTAAATAATACGTATGCCCTATTTCTGCACATTGTTGTTGTTGCTGATTACAGTTTTGGTGTCATATCTAAGACCATGAAGATTTACTGCTATTTTCTTCTAAGAGTTTTAGCTGTTACATTTAGTTTTTTTTTTTAATTTGTTTTGAGTTAATTTTTGCATATGGTGTGAGATCGGGATTCAACTTTATGCTTTTTGCATGTTGATATCAAGTTGCTTTAGCACCATTTGTTGAAAAGACTCCACTCAATTGACTATTTTGACACCCTTGTCAAAAAATGATTGACCTTAAATGCAAGGATTCCCAATTCTATTCCATGGTCTATATGTCTGTATATACCAGTACTACACTGTCTTGATTAATGCTGCTTTGTAGGAATTTGTTTCTTGAATATACTTGAATTCAGGACAGTTTGCCATAATTAATATGAAAAAAGATTGAAATATACTCTTTGGAGAAATGCTGCTTTACTCTTAATATAAGGGTGCAGGCCCTTAGAGTTGCCCTCTGGAACATTAGGTGTTTAAGTTAGCTCCTCCACTGGGCAGAGTCTGAACTACATCAGTTATCACAACCTGTCACACTGCCCAATGTTCTGTTCATCTCCAGAGACACTGTATTTGAATTTGAAAATGCTGGAAGGAAAAATATAGCACCAAGTGTCAGGTTCACTTATCTGTACTTCCCTACTGTTAAAGAGCTTAGTCCTTCAGGTCTTGGGGGTATATTAGCGTTGTAATGCCTTTAAACAGTTTTGTTTTTTCAAAACGTTTTTATCCAGCTCTTCTAGCTCTTCTCAATGGGGCATCAGTCAGATAAGAGTTTTTGCCAAAGCAAAAAGCAGAAATCAGAATTGCCTTCAATTCATTAATAGAATACAATAATCTCGTTGAAGAACATTAACAGATTCAAACTTTGAAAGAAAAATATACATTTATAAAAATATACATATATATTCATATATAAAATTAGAGGCCTATCAGAGAAGTAATCTCAAACTCTAAAAAGAAGAAAATATTGGATCACACGGGAATGTCTTCCTTGAGATTGTAAGACCTGAGTTGATCCTGAAAGAAAAGTAGAACTCACTCTCAATAAACAAAGAACTCTGTGAAACCAGTCATTCAGTAATAGCTCACATAAACAGCTTAATGAAATAAAAATCAAAGAACAGAGGAGACCTTGGGAAGAAAGTACATCTAGAAAAAAGTCCTGATTCATATTATACATCCTGCAATTATTCTACTATTGCAATTAAATAAAATATTTTATATCAATTATATTCTATAAATTATATTATCAGAATTACTGATGGGCCCTACAAACGTAAAATGTAGCAATTGTGGGGAAATAAAATTCAGTAATACAAAATAATAATAATAAGAATGGCAACATTGCAATCAATAACTGAAGTAACTAACTTAATGCAAATAGAACTCCCTAAGATGCTTTGATGGTTGAACTATTAACCTCTTATTATTATTTATTAAAATAGAGTTTATTTAATTCACTGGGCCCTCATCTGGAGGTGGCATATATTATAATATTAGCAGAAAGGATTAGTGGTTTATAATAAAATTTTCTTTTCTATAAGAATAACTGCATGTTCTTTGGATGAATTTCTGGTAAACCACAGAGCTCTGTTCCTTTCCTCTATGCCCTTGTCAGAGCATTTGAATCACTCTATATTCCATTGAGTTTGACAAGTGCTCCACACATCCCTGCCCAAAGTCATTTTAACCCATATTCAAAGCAAAGCCAGGCTCTCCTCAGCATTTCAGGAAGAAATTCTTCTGTTTTTGAATGGTTGAAAAGTAGGAGTAAATAGAGGAGAAAGATGAAGAGTAAAACCCTACAGAATTACTTATGGACCTGTTATTGCCATGGCAACAGAGACACTGGCTTTTGTAATTGATAATGTGCTGCCAAACTTAATGGTGAGGTTATGTCATTGATCTCAGTTCAGAACATCCTACTTTCAGAATTAGTTCATGGTTCTTTGTCAAGTAAAGACCAAATTGGCATTACAAACCAATTTTTTTTAAACACAACTAGATTCCATTATCATTTCAGAGTGTTAAGTTTATGAACACAAGAAGATAATCCAACCCTCAGAGGACAAGCAACACCTCCCTGGACCATCACTGTTAATGTCCCCTGAAATCAGACCCTGACTTTCCCTTCTGCACTAGATGTGACAACATTCTCTCTCTTTCTCTTGAATTCTAATCAACCATAAGAGGCTGGCTACCAAGAACAATTTCCTCAAGCCTGTAAAAAGCTCTACTATCTCAGGCTAAGAAAATCATAACATATCTATTTTCTATGTCACTTCTGGGCTTTTATTTTTTGCATTTACATAAACTCATACCATAACACATGTGTGAACTGATAAAACAATAAAATTCAGACAAACTGATTTCACCAAAATAGTCAGGAAAATGATGCTGATTGCTCAGAATGTATATTGTCAAAGGATGAAATCATTTCTGACATTTTTTTGCCTCAGGTTATTTAAACAAAACATGAGAACCCTAGGCATGGTAGGTAACAATGATGACCCTGAATTTGTATCTAAATTATTTGTAATGTGACTTTACAGGACTCTCCATCATGAGTAGAGTGATTTATCCCACTCTTTAACACAGGGATGTATCATTTGAGTAGAGGCCAGGTGCGTGAAATTCATGCATGGGAGGAGGGTCCCTCAGCCTGGCATGCACCCTATCCAATCCGGGACATCCCTCTTGCAATCTGGGACTGCTTGCTCCTAACTGCTCACCTGCCTGCCTGCCTGATTGCCCCTAACTGCTTGCCTGCCTGCCTGATCATCCCTAACTGCCTCTGTCTCGGCCCCCGCACCCAGGACCCAGGCTTCCCTCCTCCGGTTGGCCACAGGCAATCAGGACCTGGGCTTCCCTCCCTCTGGCTAGCCACAGGCACCCGGGACCCAGGTTGACTTCACCTGGGCTGGCCGCAGGCACCTGGGACCCCTGATCACCCCTAACTGCTTCCCTGCCTGCCTGATCACCCCTATCCACCTCTGTCTCAGCCCCTGCACCTA
Source organism: Myotis brandtii (assembly GCF_000412655.1). Taxonomy (NCBI): domain Eukaryota; kingdom Metazoa; phylum Chordata; class Mammalia; order Chiroptera; family Vespertilionidae; genus Myotis; species Myotis brandtii. Next base: position 13,655 of record NW_005370224.1, read on the forward strand.
GGACCCAGGCCTCCCTCCTCTGACTGGCTGCAGGCCTTGGCTGCCTGCCTTCAGCCCTTGCAGCCACCACCATGGCTGCCTGCCTTCCGCCCTCGCAGCTATTGTGGCTTTATCTGGAAGATGTCCTGTCTAATTAGCATAATACCCTTTTATTAGTATAGATTGCTTTGGCTAATGGGAAATGATAGACATCATCCAAGCTGATGAAATAGGCTTCTGTATTAAGGCTTTCCCTTTTGTACCTCTGCCATCACCATGACAACATGCCCAGACTACTCTTCTGGAGTAAGGTATGTTATGGTGGTGGGATGGAATGGATTTGTACAAGTTTGTAAGACTTTATTGTTAAATAATCAGGAATTTGTAAGCCAATTGTTAAACCACCGGTAGCCTAAAATTAGCCATGATGATAGTATTTATACCACAGGAGTGAGCAAATGCTAAAAATCAGGACTGCTTTTTCCTTTTTTATTTTTTCCTTGAGAAACTACTTATCAGAATACCACTCTAGGTTGAGTAGAACCAAATACCCCTATTTTCCCCAGACACCAACCTGCAAACTCCCAAACGTATGAGTAGACCCAGCCCAAATCAGCCACCTGCTTGGCCAGTTCTCACCTAACCCCAGACATTTGAGAAATAAATTTATTGTGTGCATTCTCTCCTCTTGAATCTAGTAAGTTCTATGACTTTGATAGAAATTATGCTATGTGATTTCCAAGACTGAGTCACGAAATACGCTATGGCTTCCACCTGATTCTATAGGAGGCCCACTCATGGCAACCCATTTGCTCTGTTGGGGCCAAGGCCACATGTACGTGTTCCAGACAAAATTCCCAACTGAGAAACAAGATGGCAGCCAGAATTAATTGTCAGACATGTGAATAAGGAAGCCTTTGATATGACACCAGTCTCAGCCACAGTAAAGGGGAATGAGGATGATCAGTCCCAGTTCCTTTATTCTCCTCTCAGAAAGGGAAAGGGGAGGGGAGATTTTATGATTCATTTGCATCCCAAGGCCTCACAAATATGTCCTAGGTCACAGACCTATAAGTACAACTCAATTGTTGAAAGTTTAATAATCTACAAAGTTGAATTTTCATATCTTCTCTTATTTATTTCATATCTTCTCTTATTTATTTCATAGAGGAAGGGAGAGGGAGATAGAGATAGAAAGATCAATGATGAGGGAGAATCATTGATCGGCTGCCTCCTACATGCCCCACACTGGGGATCAAGCCCATAATCTAGACATGTGCCCTGACTAGGAATTGATCTGTGACCTCCTGGTTCATAAACTGATGCTCAACCACTGAGTCACCATGGCCGGACTCTTCTCTTTTTAAAATACTCCCTAACCTCCTCTCTACTTCCCTGACTATAAGTCATTATTTGCTTCTTGGTGCTTTCATGCTGCTGTGTCTTCTAGTTAAGGCAGAGCATGTACTTAGGACTTTGCATGTGATACCTCATTTAATGCTAGTGACAATGTAATAAAGCAGGCATGGGATTCCCCTACCCTTCTGCTTGATCCCTCTTCTGACTGACTCAAAACCAGAGGTTTGGTCTACTCTACCCTTCTTTTTTCCCTTTCATTCTTTCATAAAATAATAATGTAAAGTACCCTTTAACGTAATCTAAAGGCCTCAGCTTCACTACACACACCTTTCAGGACATCTACTCAGATAAAATTTGTGTAAATGCTTAAGTGTATCAAAATCTCTCTTTAACTTATCTTAACAAACTACAAGAAAAAGCACAATATTTTTTCCCTGACTTTAGAAGCCTTCATTCTGCAGCCTTAAAATGTCCTCTTAGCTTTCTCTCTGACATTGCTTATCATGGCTGGTCCATCGAAGCTGACTTCTTGTGTCCATAAAATCCTTTGTTTATTCCTGCCTCCATGTTTTTGTACATTACATAACTGTAATTTACATATATAATATTTTATTGTACATTTTATTTATATGATACATCTATATGTAAATTTATATCTATATATTTATAAATATCAACAAAGTCACAGATCAGTAATCTAAAATAGAACTGTGCAGCCCTAACCAGTTTGGCTCAGTGGATAGAGCGTCAGCCTGTGGACTGAAGGGTCTCAGGTTCGATTCCGGTCCAGGGCATATACCTTGTTTGCTGGTACATTCCCAGTAGGGGGAGTGCAGGAGGCAGCTGATTGATGTTTCTCTCTCATCGATGTTTCTAACTCTCTATCTCTCTAATTTCCTCTCTGTAAAAAATTAATAAAATATATATATATATATATATT
>NW_005370224.1:16021-36477 GCF_000412655.1 Myotis brandtii
TATTATAAAATACTAGAGGCCCGATGCATGAAATTCGTGCAAGGGTAGGCCTTCACAGCCCCAGCTGCCTCGCAGCCCCGCGATCCTGCCCCCCACCCACTGGTCATTCTGGAAGGTCGCTCAGGAAGGTCGTTCCACCGTCCAGTCTAATTAGCATATTAGCTCTTTATTATATAGGATACTTCAATAAAAGATAAAAGAAACAATATGGTTATACTTTGTCTCCATTAAATGGCAACCAATTTTCTAAGTTATAGAAGTGGAAATTGAAATGGTTGAAATATATTCATAATTATTTCAGTATATTCCTTGGATATTATCTCTTAAAATATAATAAAAATACAGCCAAGGTATTAACTCCTTCATCCTTTAGAAAATACCTCTCTGTATAAAGCATGAATAATAGAATTCAGATTCCATTAAAACGAGGAGTCCATTGAGCGAATGCCAATAAACTGGGATTCTTTTTGAAAGTGAAAGAAGGGGTGCCTAGTGCTTCCCAGTCTATGAACAAGTCACCATTACTTTCTAACTCTTGATGAAGCGATAACTCAATCAAATAATTCCAAAGTTTCTTTTAAGTCTTGAAATAGAGTCAGTAAAACTGTGAAAATTATATCTGTAACTGTGTTGGAAATAATTTGGCATTTAAATAAGACATAATAGCAAATTGTTCTAGTAAGAATGTTTTGACGTGTGGAATTCTTCATGCCAGATCCTCTGATGGTCTTTCCTTGTCTCACTTTATGTTACATTATTTTCCTTGTGAAATGGTTTTATTATTTTTCATACATTAAGTTCAAACCAGTAACCATATTTCAAGCCTAATCGTTCTGGAGCAGCTATCTTTAGTGCCTTTCAGATGGCGCTGAGACACCAGACTGAAGTTCTACTGATTTCAGATATGCTGAATTTCCTGAGATAGCCTATCTTATTGCTTTTCAAAAATAAAATCTAGATATAAAGTAGGAATTCTGATTAGTCTTCCCTGCAGTCGGCACCTTTATGATGAAGGATGCTGACAGTTGCTCAGAATGCTTCACTGTTCTCTATTGAAAACCCACTGACACCAATGCTATTGCTCAAATTTGCTAAAGGAATTATTAGTAATAAAAATTATATATGTTTGTTTGATTTATAGGGGATTCTAACACCACAAATATAATTATATTAGAGCTCTGCTTTTTACAGGCGGATGACATGTAACACAGTAAAGGAATGACCTAAGCCTAAAAATGATGCCAGCTCGGCAGGTGCCGCTCAGTGCTTGAGCATCAACTTCTGAACCAGGAGGTCACGGTTCGATTCTCCGTCAGGGCACATGCCCAGATTATGGGCTTGATCCCCAGTGTGGGGTGTGCAGGAGGAAGCCAATCAATTATTCCCTCTCATCATTGATGTTTCTATCTGTCTATCCCTCTCTCTTCCTCTCTGAAATCAATAAAATATATTTAAAAACATAAAAAATAAAATTTATGCCAAATAAAAACAAATCTGGATTTAAGTACAGAGAAACTTTATTTAAAAAAAGGCTATTGCAATAGAGCTCCAACCTCGGGGTTTGTAAGCATCTTAAAATCAAACAGAGAAAGAATTTTCCCTCTGTAGAAGGGCCAGTAGAGCTAGCAGGAACTTTTCAGGGGAAATTTCAAAGTGAAGGCAAGTGAACAGACATTGTGATCAGGGTGTTTGATAGGAAATATTTTTAGCTATGGTCAGCTGATCCTCAAAATGAGCTGTTAAGAGGGTATATTCTGGACTTAGTACTTGCTCGCACTTGGGGGCAAGCCAAAGTTCAGGGACCCGTAGAGAGTAGAGAAGTCCGATTAAAGGCTTGTCACATTAAATCGGTGGGTGATGGGCAGCTGTGGACATTGGTCCATGTGTGCCAGAAATTCTATTTTGAAATCAAATTGAAACCAAGTCAACAAATATGTTTGAGTATCTACATCTGCAGGACACATTGTACTGTGGAGACTGACAAACTCTCATTGACCATGGCCCCATCCCTCTCCTTGGAATTGACTACTGGGAACTTTGTGCTTGACTACATCTTGATTGCACTCATTTTTCTGCCACTTGGAATCTTTAGGGAATGAGTGATGAGGCAATAAAAATAAGGTTAAGATTTGTGAGTTCAAAACAGTGCTCATTGGCAGTTATAGGCATATGGTGCCAGTAAGTGCATTTTTCTTGGGTGTTTTCATAAATAATTTATGGCAATTAGATATCATGGTGTGTGTGTGTGTGTGTGTGTGTGTGTGTGTGTGTGTGTGTGTGTTTCCTGTATTGAGGTAGTGCCCAAGAAAGGTTGAAGAAGCAAGATACAAAGTTTCTGTCAAGTCTGTGTGTGTGGTGTTTCCTGTATTGAGGTAGTGCCCAAGAAAGGTTGAAGAAGCAAGATACAAAGTTTCTGTCAAGTCCAAGTGGTTCGTGGTTGGATTGAGTGCCTCTTCTTTAGAATGTAAGCTGAGGACTCGCTCAGTCCAGCTACTGAGTTCACACACTAGTTGCCAAAGTGGCATCGTTTTTATTTTGGCACACTAGTTGCCAGAAAAGAGCATCAGACAAAAAGCTAAATATCCATTTTATTCCTAGAACTGCCTGTAATAATGTAGATGATGGTGTGTGAGTCACTTAAGACATTTTGAACCTCACTGCTAATATCAACAGAATTAAAGTATTTGGTAAACTTCAGGATTGTTACCCCCCAATTTCTACAATCTGTGATCACCATTGATAATCATAAAGTTAGATAATAAATTGTACTTTCATTTGTAGAGATATGAATTAAAAGTTAATGAGCAACATTTATTTGGTTAGAGACAACATGAGAGATGCCAACTAGTATATGCAATGAATTATCATATACATGCTACAGATACCTGTCTAGTAACAATTCATAAAAGAGTGAGAATACTTCCAAATCCATGAAAAAAATGCAAAAAGCTACTCAAATTTTTTATTTACACAGTAGGGAACCTTATTTGCTATATGTTTAGAAGCTGGTACAGTTGGGGACAGGAAGCACAAGACTTAGGGTTTCTCTGCTTTGAGAAAATCTAAATGGAAGCACTTGTGAAAATATTTTCTCAAGCTAATCCATATGTTTATTTATGAAAATTGGGTCTGAAATATATCCTCTTTTATGTATAGATGGATGCAATTTAATCAATATTTATAATATTTATATTTGCCAGCAGGGTGCTATAATCTTTTTCTATAAAATATGATTTTAGGGTAATAGTAATATCAACTTTCCAACCCTAAGAAAATGAAACTTGATAGCTTTTTTTTTTATCATATCAGACTACAGATTAATGGTAGTTAATATTTAATTATTTACCCTCTTTTGGGGCTGAAATTCTTAGTATTTTTAATAGAATCTAGTCAACTACATCAGAGGAAAAATAAATTAGCCGAGAACACACATAAATAAAATGTAAACACCATTCACTTAGATGTACTAAAATCCAATACACAGCAGTATTCTTAAAGTGGCCTTAAACATGACATATTCAAAATAGGGTGTGGTTATTATAAGAATGAGCCTGACTAGCCATAAAAGGTGGAAGAATATTCATCTATGTTTAAAAAATGTCTGACATTTGGGGAGTAGTATTTTGGTATAGGAGAAGATAAGTGTTACATGATTTGCTATGAACTAGCAAACAGGATTAATCGCTACCCATCTATCAAGAAGACTGATGACCCCTTTAGCTGGTTAATGCAGGGTCCTTTTTCAAGCATCAGATGTCTTTGTGATGTGAATTTTATGGCTCAACAACTTTCCAAGGTTATTCTATTTATGGTGCAGAGTAATTTGTCAACTTAACCACTGTTGCTTGGAATAACATTCATTCTGATCTCCAACCATAAGTTCATATTTATTGTGATAGATAATAAATTACCTGTCACTGCTGAGTGAGGTGCAGAAAGTTTACTGGTGGTGACTAAAAGGCAATCAAAGCTCATTCCAAAGTGTTCTTTAGCTTTAAAATGCAAATGAGCTAATATTCACATATGCTGATAACAATCCTATATCATAAAAGACTAATATGCAAATAGACTGAATGGCAGAACAACGAACTGAACAACCAGTCGCTATGACATGTGTTGACCACCAGGGGGTGCGTGTGGAACATGGCAGGCATCAGCCGTGGAGGGATGGTGGAGCAGGTGAGCAAGGGCCTCAGACCAAGGCAGGGTGCTGGTTGCTGTCATTGGGTGAGCCTCTGGTGGTTACTGAAAATTTTTGCTCATGCATGCTGTGGTCCCGCACGGCACTTGCACCTGCTGCTGATACCAGAGTCACTGCTTGCATCCACTGCTGGCGCTGGCCCCACTTGCACCTGCAGCCTGTGCTGGAGCCGCTGCTCACACCTGCTGCCGGCACCCAGCGCCAGTCCCGATTGCTTGGTGCCATCAGCAGGTTTAAGCGGTGGCTGCTGGTCCTGATCGCCCCTGAAGGCTTCTCCACCTCCCCTTGCTCCTGAGGAGTTATCAGGGCAGCAGCTGCCACTCACACCCGTTGATAGCGCTGGCCCTGCTTGCACCCGCTGCTGGCGCCAGCCCTAATCCCTCTGCACCATCAGCAGCTGCAAGCGGGGCTGGAGCAGTCAGCACTTGGGAATGGTGGTGGTGGGAGCGGGGCTGCTGGCAGACAAGGGACTGGGGACCATGGCAGGAGGGGCCAGGTGGGGGCACAGAGGATGGGCCAAGACCCGCCCCGGTGCCCACACAGCCTTGCAGCCCACAGTTCTTTTCAAGGTGCACAAATTCGTGCACTGGGTCCCTAGTATTTTTATATTTATCTATTTATGCTACAGAATTTCCAAACCTTTGTTTTATTCTTTCTAACAGTTGGTGAAATTAGGGCCCATATTTTTCAAAAGTTCTCCTAGAAATTTACATCAACATTCAGTGAGTTTTAGTTATAAAATATACTTGGTCTGGGAAGGGTAGAGAAAGCTAAACATATAACTAACATCTCCTGAGAGATTCTGTGTACTGGGCACTACGTTACACCTACACCTATTATTTCACTTAAATTATAAAACTGTGAATATTTCATGACTTGGGACATAAGGGCGAGTTGTCTTTTAAAGAAAGTGTAATAAATATACCCCATGTCTCAGACATGAGGCCTGTTTTTTTATGTGTGATTTTTTTAAATCCTCAGCCAAGAATATTTTCCCATTGATTTTTAGAATGGATGAGAGAGAGAAAGACAAAGAGAAATATTAACATGAGAGAAACACATTGATTGTTTGCCTTCTGCATTTGGGGAGGAGCCTGCAACCAAGGTAGGTGCCCTTAACCAGAATTGAACCGGGGACCCTTTGGTCTACAGGTCAAGGCTCTATCCACTGAGCCAAACCAGCTATGGCAAACAAAAGGCCTTTTCTCAGATAAAATGAAAAACTCTTCTGATTTAAGTGTGGCTAATCCAGAAATCTAGGAGACCATGCAGAGAAGGTATTTGATTTGACAATTATTTACAAAATGCTGCTAAGTGTCCAGCACCATCGAAGTGTGGGTGGGAATCAAGTGAAGATTTAATAATTCATGGAAGTGAGATGGCACCATGTGCCAAAGTAGTTTGAGAAGGCTTGAGAGGATTCCAACTAAGGATCTTTAGCACAGAAGTCAGTAAACTTCAACCCAAGGGCTAAATTGGGCCAGCTGCCTATTTTAATAAATAAAGTACTAGAGGCTCAGTGCACAAAATACATGCACTCAGGGGGGAGGGGGTCCCCCAGCCCAGCCTGCACCCTCTCGCAGTCAGACATCCTTAGCACTGCTGCGGAGGCGGGAGAGACTCCTGCCACCGCTGCTGTGCTTACCAGCCATGAGCCCAGCTTCTGGCTGAGTGGCGCTCTCCCTGTGGGAGCACACTGACCATCAGGGAGAAGCTCCTGTATTGAGTATCTGCCCCCTGGTGGTCAGTGCGATCATAGCGATGGGTCATTCCGCCATTCGGTCGATTTGCATATTAGCCTTTTATTATATAGGATGACTTTCCTGAAGATGGTATTATCTTGTTAAGAAGCCTAATAGACGACTGGACACTTAGCATATTAGGCTTTTATTATATAGAATTATTGAAACATAGCTATGTCCATTGACCTATGTATTATTTATCATTCTTTCATAGTATAATAGCAGTTTTCACTCATTGTTTCAGAGACCATGTGCTCTGCAGTGCTGAAAATATTTACTCTCTGGCCCTTGACAGAAAAAAACCCCAAACACAAACTTTGCTGACACCTGTTCTGGCACAATATTTTGGAGGGGGGTTATTTATTGCAATATTTCATCTGTATATTAAGCAATGATCCTTTGAGCTTTATAAAGTGTAATGAATTATAGGAGATAACTCTGTCTCCCAGACAATTTGCCATCTAAAACCAGGACAAATACGCATGAAGGCAAAAACTAAGTTAAACCAAGTAGGGGTTACCTCGCTGTTCCTCAATACTTTAATCCCAGGCTTAGCCATTACTTGGGCACATATTAAGGAATCATATACTTGTTGAAATAAGTACTAAGAAGAATATTAAATAAAGATATTGTTTCATGTTAGATTTAACATTAAATCCATTTGACGTATTTGAGAACATTTCTGGAAGAAGGGACATTTTGATCTGACCTTGAAAGAAAAGGGAAGATTTAAATTATGAAGAATGAGGATGACTTGTCAGATAAAAATAATAAAATGAATTAAAATACAAGAGTGAGAATGCACAGGGTGGGACTGGACAATACACAGAGTAGTGTACTTGTTCTTTTTATATAAATTCTTTTTTCTTCTTTTTCTCTTCTTCCTCCTTCTTCTCTTTCTCTTCTTCCTTTTTTTTCTACAAGTTTGTTAACTAAAGCTATAAATAAATGCACAGAGAAGTTGTGTTCAGTTTATGCAAGATCCCAGAGTAGGATAAGAAATATTTATTTATTCCATAGACACTAAGGAGAAATTAAAAGATTGTTTACAAAGAAGTAAGTCCCATAACCAAATAACTCTCATAGGAAACTTCATAACCATAGAATTAGCATATTTGTAGAACAACATCTTGATGAAATCAGGCAGTTGAACTTATTCTCCTAATTAGAAATGAAATGGAGAAATCAATATACTTCTTGGAGTTAATATTTATTCAATAGTGTTAGGCCAAGAACATGCCCAGAATTTGTAGACTAAATAAAACTTTCTACATTGTTATTAAAATAAGCTTTAGCCCTGGACAAAAAGCTTAATGTGGGCACAGTGTCACATAAAGATGTAAGACATTAATAAATACTAAGAGATTGTTTTAGTGAAGATAGATAACTTCACAAATGAGAAGCTTTAAGGGATTTTGCCATGGAAGAAGGTACTCACAAGTATATAACTGTGAGATTTCAGTAAGTCTGAATTATCTGTTCAAGGTGCCAGGAGACTGTTTCTAAAGCCAAACATTGGAAGAAAGCCTAGGTTGGAAGCTGTGTTCACTCCATTTCATTGCTGACTTCTTGAAATGAATTCATCTCTTTTTATATTGCAGATACACAAGGAGATGTCAGTGATTGTCTGGACAGGATCTCAGAGATTAAAACCTTTCCCTGGATTTTAAGATCCTTTGTGAAAAGAATTTTTAGATGTTTTAGCTATCATTCATTTTTGTTAACTCCAAGAACTAATTCAGAACTTTGCACCTGGTAGGAGTTCAGTAATTTTAATGAATCAATGGATAGCATGCTTATTTTAAGTGTATTTTTAAGGAGTTCAAGAAAGTTTTCAGGAAAATAAAGCAGTGAAAATATTTCTCAATAAAACAACAAGAATGAGTCCTATATCCAAATGAATTTGATTCTGTCAAGATCTGAATTTGGTCTTTCTATTTCAGGGGAAATTTGATAGTCCATATGTTTCTCAAAACTCAAACACAAATCATTTAGGTTTCTTGACTGGCTTAGACAAAAGGAATCTAATGTTTTGGACATCTTAGAATATTTTATGCCTTTCCCCTCTAGTGGTCATAACTCTTTCAGAGCACTTATTTCTAATGCTACAAGCCAGAGGCAAAATTGAAACAGTAAAAAGTAATTTGTGAAAGTCAGGCTTGTTTCACAGGGCCCTTGGGTTAATGTGAGCCATTAAGAACAGGCATGTTAATATTCACTTGCATTTCTTCCTCTGTATTTTATGGGATTTTTAATTTAACTATTTAATTTATCTTAAAATCCATTATTATTGGTATAAGATGAGGCGATATCTTGATTGTTCTTGTAAATAATAAGTAATAAGTTAGGTAATAAGTAATGTCATGCTTCTTTTATCAGGTATGTATTTCATATACCATATTTCTATCTCTACCTCTACATATCTACATATCTATATCTATATCTTTATCTATATCTATCTATATCTACATCTATATATATGGTACAGGATTACATTTGGTTTCATTAACCTATCAATGTTTACAAAATACCACACTGTTGTTTGAATATTGAGTAAAAAGGCCACTTTGTATTAATTTAAAAAAATATTTTAACTAATCATTATTTCAAACAAATACGTGTTCTTTATTTAGTTCTAAAATAAACATTTCCTGAGGATCTACAAGGTAGTAGGCACAATAACAAAGATATATGTGGTCTCCATTTTCATTAAGTTCAGAGTGTCATCAGTGTACATTCCTGGTCACAGCTTCTCTCCAAATTCTCCTTTGTGTTTTTTGTTTTTTGAGGTCCAATAGGCCCAACTTTAAAGAAGTCCCATAAATATTCTTTATTTGCTTCCCTCAAGTCTTAATCAGAAGGAGAATGTAATAGGCTACTTTCTTCTTCTCACTTTGTGCACTCACCAGTAGCTTTTGTCTCTCTAGAGTTGAGACACTTGCAAAAGTAAGTTGTATTTATGTAGTCTCAAATCCATGAAGGTAGAAGCTTTCTTTTTCTTATTCATTTAGTATCCCTAGTTCATGACATTGTGCCTATCACAGTGTATTTGCTTAATACAGCAGATTTGTTACTGCTATCTTGACACCTCTTACAAATATAAAACATTCCTGCTACATTGGTACTCAGTCAACAAATATCTGTTGGTGGTTTACAATACCCAGGTTTTTTTCAGGCTTGCACTAGGAATTTAATTTCTTAATCCTGAGGCATGTAAAAGGCCTGTTTTATTCTACAACGACTTCACACTGTGTATGCCCTTCTATATATATATTTTATTAATTTCAGAGAGAAAGGGACAGGGAGAGAGAAAGAGAGAAACATCAATGGTGAGTGAGAATCATTGATCTGCTGCCTCCTGCACAGCCCCCACTTGGGATTGAGTTCGCAACCCAGGCATATGCTTTTGACCAGAATCAAACCTGGGACCCTTCAGTCCACAGGCCAACGCTCTATCCACTGAGCCAAACCGGCTAGGGCTAGGGCCCTTTTTTGAAGAGTTTTGAGGACAGGAGGACGAGGGAGAAAGCAGCTATTGATTTTTGGCATCATATAAAAACTATTTTAGTTATCTATCTAGGAATTCTTCTCTAGCTCGGTACATCAATATCATAAAATGAAAATGGATGACTATAGCTTTAAGCTGCTGACTTCTTGAAATGAATTCATCTCTTTTATATTGCAGAGAATTACTTTTCCTCTTCATTGTATCATCTTCTTTATCCTTCCTTCTAAGTGTTTGCACAATTTCTCCTTTCTCTCAACCTGTAATTCTGCTAAATCACCAACTCCCATCTATATTGAGCACATCAGTTTACATAGAATATAGTACTGAATGGGAAGGCGGCCTTGAACAATCTAAAAACTGCCATATCAATGAGCAATATCTCCCTATGTTTTACTTGCTTTCCTTAGCACGATATTACCAAAAGTTGCTGGAATAATGGGATGATCTGATCATTCTAGGCCTATTCTGTGCATTAAGCTGTCAGTGGCCCAGTAGTAATAACTGATGCAGAGTTGTATCAGGATAAAGTAATTTTAAGAGGGTCACCATAAAAATAGGCAATCACAAAAACACATAGACACCTGGGTCCTGGTCTTAGGACTACAGAAGCGTGGGAAACTTTTGAGGTAGGTTAATGTCTGGCAATCATGCTGGTGAGAGTTCATGCATACAAACAATCGTTCCCAGAAGAACATTTGACTCTATTTTATAATTAGTCACAGATGAAACCAGGCCCTTTGTATTATAATTGTTTAATATCTGACTATATTCAAAGTTCTAAGTTCACTCTAAACTGGTCTTTTACTTTTCAATTCTTTTTGGTTATAAGGATATAAACACAAATGATTAGGTACACATGCAAAAAATACTAGAAATAAAACTAGAAATTAAAAAGAAAGGGTAAAATATTGGATAGATGAAAGAGGTAATGTTGGATAGTGGGTGTGGGACATGAGTTTTGATAGCTGTGTGACTATAGGCAAGCTGCTTAACTCCTCTCTGCCACAATGTCCTTGTGTGTAAATAGTGCCTAATAAAAGTTTTAAATAATTGGGTTGTTGTAAAGAAGTGAATCTTTTAACAGATGGAAATCACTTAGATAAGTGCCTGCCATATAGTCAGTTTCAAATAAGTCAACTATCAATATTATAACTATAACTAGAGGCCCAGTGCACGGATTTGTGTACTGATGGGGTCCCTTGGCCTGGCCTGCACCCTCTCATAATCCGGGACCCCTCGGGGGATGTCGGACTGCTGGTTTCATCCCAATCCCTGTAGACCAGGCTGAGGGAGCCCATCAGTGCACGAATCCATGTACTGGGCCTCTAGTATGCTTATAAGATTTTTGGTTAATCTCTTCCCGCTCTCCCCCCTTTCCTTTGAGATTCATCAGTCTGTTCCATGTTTCCATGCCTGTGTGTTGAGTGTCTGCCCCCTGGTGGTCAGTGCATGTCATATCTACCAGTTGAACAGTGGAATGGTCAGACATTTAGCATATTAGCCTTTTATACATATAGACTAGAGGTTTGGTGCATGGATTTATGCACCAGTGGGGTCCCTCAACCTGGCCTGCAGGGATCAGGCCAAAACTGGCTCTCCAACATCCCCTGAGGGGTCCCAGATTGTGAGAGGGCACAGGACAGGCTGAGGGACCCCATGGGTACACGATCAGGGTCAGGGAGAGACCATGGGAGGGCTCCAGGGTGTGTCCAGCCCATCTTGCCCAGTCCTGATCTGGGCCATTGGGGCCAATTGGGGCCGTCTTGCCCAATCCTGATCTAGGCCGATCAGGGCCAGCTGGTGAGGGACTACGGGAGGTTGCCATCCTGATCTGGGCTGATCAGGGCCAGCTGGTGAGGGACTACGGGAGGTTGCCAGCCGGGAGGGGCCATTGGAGGGCTCCAGGGTATGTCTGGCCCATCTTGCCCAGTAGGGAGGGGCCATGGGAGGGCTCCAGGGTATATCTGGCCCATCTTGCCCAGTCCCAATCGGTGCGACCCCAGCAGCAAGCTAACCTACCAGTTGGAGCGTCTGCCTCCTGGTGGTCAGTGCAGCAACTGGTTAAATGGCTGAATGGTCGGACACTTTGCATATTATGCTTTTATTATATAGGATTATTATTGTTATAATCACTATTATAACTATCATTGTTATTAAGCTATTACTACCAATATTTAAGTACATAAATAATTATAGAGAGAAATTGGATTAAAATTGGATAATATTGACAATTGAGACACTTTCTTCCAAGAGATCTTTCATTGTTTCACTAATTGTTTTAGTTCACAGTCACCTATGTTAGAACTACTCTGACTTTATCATATATGTAACAGAATTGTGTGCTGCCTTTCTTTTCACCTATCTCATATATTTTATTGCCTTGAAACTTTCCCACATTTATCATTTCCTTAAAGACTGGGCATTTTCTCATGCTCCTTTGGTATTCCTTCTTATTTCTCTTACATCACTCAACAGAGAACTCGAACACAAATTGTGTTTGTAAAACCACAGCAAGTGATTAGACAGAAAATAATTATGAACATATTCATAATTACTATTTATCTCAACATTATTAATTTAGATTTAGTAATTAGAAATATTGTATTAATAATACTTAATGGATATCTAGAGAATTTGATTATTATTTTTTTTATATACACAGTTTCTCTTTCACAACATGACATTAGATAAATGCATAGGGGCTAGAGAGCCAGAATGCATCTGTCAGCTTTGGGAGAAATAATTATGAGCATGACATAGGTGACATACATTTTATTTCCAAGTATGGATGGCCTGAGGGCAGTGGTACCCAGATTACTTGGACTATAGCATTATCACCATCCCAGCACACAGTATTGGCAGCTGTTTATATTTTTATGCAACTTACAATGTTTGAGAGAGGTCTTATTTGATCAAAACCATCTCCCCAATCACTATCACAGCAGGAATTCCATCATTAATTTTCCCCAAGAGATAATTAATTCCTTTCCCCACTTTCTTTAAAATGCAAATAAGAATGAGAGAAAAAATTAAAGCTTTATATAGGTTAAATAGCTTTTTGGGCTTTCCCCAAAGTGACCAATATTTTGGAGTAAGATGCAAAGGTTATAGGGAATAAAGGAGAAACAATCTGGCCTCCTAAGTTGGGCAACCCGGGTTCTAACTTTCGTCTCCCACTACCTTGGTATTCAAATTTTGAAAAAGTGTTCATTGCTTTTAGTGTCTTTTGATCACTCATAGAACACCTCTGGGGGCAACACGGTACACTCGGATATCATAGCTTTGAGTTTAGAAAATATTATAGTCCATCCAAGCAAACAGGATGGACCCATGTCAAAGTCAAATACCAGTTAAAAGCAATATGAGCTTCTCAAATGACTGGTATAAAAATATAAAGAGTAAAAGGACAATGGATTACTGTGAACTGAGGGGTAGAGAAGATAGGGTCTGAGGAGGCTGCAAGGTAGGCAATGGGCTGAGGTCTGAGAAAGTACAAATGAGCTAGTACCATACATTACATTAGATAAGAATTTGGGTGTAAACTTTGCAAACAAACTTTTTATCACTCATTTGAATGGATTATAATGAAGGAATTTAGTTTTATGATCTCATCAACATTCTTGATAGCTTCTATAGAATCTACACTTCCATCTTCCTTCAGTTTGTTAGCCAAGAATTCACATTTGCTGTTTAACTCGGGATTTATATGGGAGAGAGATAATTGGGAGATTTAGTTGTTTCTCTGCTTAATAATAAAAAAAAATTAAATTGCCAAATGGAGCCATTGATTTTTATTTCCAAGTAAGCAACTGCAGTTTATTCTCTGATAAAAATGAAGAATTTCCTTTTCAGCTGATAAGGCACTGAGTGTTTATCTTTGGCTGATCCTAGAAAGAAGTTGGCCTGGGCTATTCATCTGTTTTTATGAGGCTTTGGTAATACAGGGAGACAATGAGGCTGAAAGTGCCTTTTGACTTATCAGATCCTTATCATATCTGGCACCTTTCCAGAAAGGAAAATAAAAGTCAGATGGCAGTTAAAGTTGATGAACTTTTCTAAAATAAAAGAAATGTGGGAGAGTTCACTTTATCTCCCTGGCCTGGATGGCATGTGCTTGGCACAGCACATGGACAAGGAAGGAAACGTAGGCCTTAGTCCCACACCAATCCACTGTAAATGCCTCTTTGACAGTTATCTCAGTGGTCCAGGATGTCCCCTGTGGCTGGAGGCTGTGATATAGCTACATTACAGTGAGGCTTGCTCTTATCTTTTAAGTTGACCTCAACAAACATCTTTTGACTTATTTTAAAAAAGTAGAATGTCTCAAAAGCGTTAACTATTTTGATGATAACTTGGAGTTTTATTTTGGAAGTGAAGTGCCCTTTCTGATTCTCTTATTGCTGGGTCTATATCTCAAATGCAGAGAAATACATTAATGGCCACCTAATCTGAAGAATTAGAATCCCTTCTTAGGACCCTTAATAGGTGTTTCTTCAATACCTGTTTGAACAGCTCCACTACAGAGGGTTCCTACACTTGGAATCATCTTGTCTCAGGTGCACAGCTCAATTTGTCAGGGAACTTCTCTTTGGCTGCATCTTCTAGTATACACTGATTAGCAACAGTTCTAATAGCCAAACCATGCTGTGACCCCATACCAGTGCTTCAAATCTTATATAATAAAAGCCTAATATGCTAAGTGTCTGGCCGTGTTCAACCAATCAAAACCAATCAAAGCATAACATGCTAATGATATGTGAAGGCCACTCAACCACTTGCTCTGATGTGCACTGACCACCAGGGGGCAGATGCTCTGACTGGTTTGTTAGCTTGCTGCTGGGGTCTGGCCAATCGAGACTGAGTGAGATGGGCTGGACACACCCTGGTGCCATTCCCCTGGACACGCCCTGGAGCTCTACCGCAGTCCCTCCCTGGCTGGCCAACCTCCTGCGTCCCTCCCAGGCCCGGATCATGCACCAGTGGGGTCCCTCAGCCTGGCCTGCACCCTCTCGCAATTTGGGACCCCTCAAGGGATATAGGAGAGCCAGTTTCGGCCCAATCCTACAGGCCAGGCTGAGGGACCCCACTGGTGCAGGAATTCGTGCACTGGGCCTCTAGTATTTGATTAACTCTTTATCTTATTTGTCTTAGCTTTCTATTTTACTGACATTCTCACCTCCTGTAACTCTTAATCATGTAACTTGGTTTCTAAGCTTCTTATTCTGGCCATTCTGCTGTGGATTTGCCTTAATGTATCAATAACTCTATTAATCAGATTATCCAGAACTGAACACTGTACTCCAGGTGTGAGCTGATGAGTGTAGAATACAGAAAAGTATGATTTAGACAGTATTTTTTTAATGTAAATGAATGTTGATTTTCATAACAGTCCTATCATGTAACTTGTAGCCAATACCAACCTTGAGATTTGTTTCTAATCCAATCTGCTGATAAATGCTTTCAGATAGATACTTTAAAAAAATCTTGGTTTAACATTTAACACTATTTCCATTAAAATTTCAACTCGTCTTTTGGTTCCTGAATTTGTACATTTGTGATTCTAGGTACTTAAAAAATCTTGGTTTAACATTTAACACTATTCCATTAAAATTTCAACTTGTCTTTTGGTTCCTGAATTTGTACATTTGTGATTCTAGGACTTCTGGGACTATCTAAAATTCCAATTACATACATCATAGGGAATTGTCATAGAAAAAATTTTTAAGTAAAATAAGCCCACCTGGTACTTCCTTGTCAATAGTCATAGCAGAATGTACTTGTCTCACAGACTTCCTCTGCAGTTCTTTAACCTTCCCTAAAACTTAAAGTCTTAGCAATCATATTTCAGTTCATCAAGTACAAACTAAATGGGTGATTCAGGAGCTAAGGCATGTCCCTCTCTCCAAAGCAGAGATCCTTTTCCTAAAATTTTAAGTGTCCAAAGAGAAAGTAAATTTTTTTTGAAAGAAACATTGTTAATAAAAATGCAGTGTTTTCAGAAATGGGATTTTTACACCTATAAGATAAGCAAGTCCATGAAAGGAATCATATCAAAATAATTAACAAGAAACATTAAATCTATTATGGTACAGGGCGTATAGAAGAGGGCTATGCATATGTACTCTAAATAAGCATACATTCTAATACATTTAGAGCAACAAGATGAACAAATGAATAAATTAAGAAATACTGAATGTTTTAATAGTCCTTTTAGCTGACAGCATAGCAGAAGTTACAGATAAATAAATGAGCAATTGTGAAATGAGTGTCATGGATAATGAAAGAGGTGGTTGTGTGGTGAGGCAGTTGTGTGGTGACCTGGTCCAAGAAAGCTCTGACAGGAGAGACAGCCTGAATGAAGATTTAAAGGGGACCCTGGAGGATGGCATTCTTAACAGAAGAACAGTACAAATTAGCTTCATTGCTACCTGCTTCATTCATACTCTGGCATATTTTGCCACTGTGTTTATACATATATGACTAGAGCCATACTTATCTTGGAAAATGAATTTATTTCTACTACAACTCTTGAGACAAGTAATTATTAATGGTTCCAAGTAATGTGACTGAGTTTTAAACAAACATTGGAATTATGTATCCAAGGGAATGTTATTTCTTACCTATTTTCCAAATGAGGATTTGGGGGAGCTACACAGTCCTTCTGGAGGGGAAATTGGAAGAGCAAGGAGCAGGAGCGGTCCCAGTGAGCTGCAGGTGACCAGTCACGTGCATATCATAGAGCCCAGGTCTGGGAAAGGCCACATATCCCAGTATCAGAAATCCAAGGGGTCCTTGGAGTTTTTAGAGAGCTTTGACCCACAAAGTCTAGGAACAAGACTAACTTCAGGAATGCTCCACTCTTTCAGGAGCTAGAGAATATAAATTTGGCCTTTAATCTCAGGATTTCTTCAGGTCTCCCTCTCAGAAATGAGACTCCTAACTCAGATGTTCTTAATGGCTACCAATGGGCCCATGATACTAGATACTTAGACCAAAGGTGATGTTTTGCTGAAAACAATCTTGGATATTCTCTTCAGGAATTTCCATAAAATATGATGTACATTGTTTGGATTATGATCATTGGTCAGGGTAATTTACAATTTAAAACAGTGAATTCATGAGATTTACGCTTTCTGGAACTGCAGATACTTCCAGAAAGGGTGTACCTCATGAACAGCTATAACTAAAAAGTGTTATGGGGACCCTTTAAAGAATATCATCTGAGTGAATGAGTTTTATCCTTATAATTCTCCTAAAAATCAGTCTCATTGATTTAAAAATTACAGCAGGCATTGTAATTAAGAGCCTATAGAATTGAAAATTATGTGTTTTGGAAAGAAATGATTCCTTTTCAGTTTAGAAATTATTTTTTTCTTATCAAAAGGCAAAAGTTGTACTCATAGTCTTCTTACAACTAAGGCAATTTTAAAAAATCTGAATGAGTTCTCATTTGATTGCAACATTTAAATGCCCAAATTCTGAATATTAGAAAAAGTCTCTGGAAAATTCTCAAAAGGCTCAACACTAAGTTATGCTGTCAGGAAGGAGGCAGGGAGTAAGCACTGGAGAAATCATGGGGATCCCACGGATTAAGTATCCTTCACCCTGGTCTATAAGCACTGTTTAAAAAATGTTTTTTATTTTTTAGAGAGAAAGTAAGGGAGAGGGATAGAGAGATAGAAACATCCATGAGAGAGGGACATCTTCAATTGGCTGCCTCCTGCATGGCCCCTACTGGGCATTGAGACTGAAATTGAGATGGTACCCTTGACTGGAATTGAACCTGGGACCCTTCAGTCTGCAGGCCAATGCTCTATCCATTGAGCCAAGCTGGCTAGGGCTATAAGCACTTTTAAAATTCAATAATTATAAATCTGTCTCTATCAACATGGTAATAAAAATGGAATATGTCTACTGAATGGAATGGAATTTGACCTTAGGCTAAATGTGCTTGGTGACTGCATGGATATTCTCTAACATTGCTTTTCAGTCTCAACACTGACAATTTTGACAAACTCAAACTTGAACACAATTATCCTGGGATTTCTAAACTTTAAATTCCTGGGTAACTATAGATCATATGCAGCACCTTCTTTCCTTAGTGCACTGACTTGACGTATAACTTTTGAAGTTATTGCATTTTAATTAGGAGCAAAGTGAGAGATACTATGAAAAAGTAGGTTGTCTGTTACAGAAGAACAAGTATATTGAAGAGTTGAACATTTTCCCATTGGTTGAAGAAGTGGGAGCCCCTGTCACCTGCATGGATCAGTACCAGACTCATGAGGAAGGATTGTGTCCTAGTGCGTAGAGAGGTCCTGAAAACACAGTACTGATGCTTCCTCCTCCAAGTTCTGGGCAAAAACAGACCCCTGTAATGTGGTATCTGCTTTATGACTATGCCACAGTATACCTACAGTAAAAAACCTCAGAACATGTGCAGTCTTAACATGATTTTTATAATATGTAGAAAGGAATTAGGATCCCCGAAGCATAATTGACAGACTCCAGATTAAGTTGAAATCCTGTCCCTGTCATGTGGTCCTGGGTGTGTAACTGAGACCTCTGCCTCCCCATTGACAAATGTGATATTAATCCTTGCCTTGTGCACTCTCAAGTGAGGACTAAATGAGAGGGTAGGTACAGTATCTTTCCTAGAGCCAGGTGTGCATCATGCCACCACTTTCCTCAAGTTCTATGTCTGGATTAACTTTCCATTACTTTCTCTCAGTGTGCATGTCCTCAGTCCAATTTATTCTCCTCCATGAGGACATTTCTGTTTCTCCAAAGTCTAAGGAGTTCTTGTCTTGGAAGACTAATTGATGATCTCCTCCCAGCACTGCAAGGTTTACTTTCCTTTGAGTTATTTATTTGTGTGGCCATCTTCCTTTGTAGGCTGTAAACTCCTTGGCAACAGAAACCATGTCCGTTACATGCACTTGTAGCCTCGTTCCTCTTCCCTTTATTAACACCCACAGTCGGTCCCCATCAGCTCTCCATCCAGCCGAGTTTCCTCCTTGGTGAAGTGAGAAGTTTGGAGAGGTGCGTATTAATAGAGGCAAAAGCTTGCTCCTGTCCAATTTGTTGAAATCCCCTCTGGTGTTTTCCTTTTTCTATTTTCCAGCTCAGTTTCTCAGTCCATCTTGCCTTTTTTAAGCATTTTCCCTCTGGACACATCCAGTGTATTTGTCAGCCAGGTTATCATTCTGTCTCTAACCAACCAACTTCCTATCCATCAAAAATAAGTTGGTCCATGCTCCCATTTACACTGATCGGGCATATGATATTTTATATTAAATACTATAAGAACTATTTATATTAAAGACCATAATTATAACGCACTGAGTAAAATTAGATTGGGGTTGGGAGGAGGATCTTTTCATTATCAAAGAAAAAGAGGGAGGTGTAAGCACTTGCACACCTGATAGGCAGCCGCCAGGGCCTGCCTGTGCATCTCCCCTGGACTAACCCTCAGTGAGCAGGAAACTCACTTCCACACAAGAACTGGCCTGTGAATGGAAATGGCTTCTGGACCTTGGCATTTATGTTCATTATAGCATTTTCCCTCTCCCCCCAGGGACTGCGGAGTCAGGAATGGGAGAGGGATGATCAGACAGAAAAGGGACCATCAGAGAACCCTCAGTCTCTCTTGAGAAAGCTGCAGTGGTGTGATTTCATCATTTCCTATAGCTGTAGTTGCTCTAAAACAATGTGTTGAAATGGTGCAATTCAATCAGCCTGTGTGTTTTTTTTCACACACACCCTCTTTTCCAACTGGGGCATCTTGCAATTTCCAACCCATCCTTGGCTCCTGGAAGACCACAATAGCAAGCCCATATTTAACCTGGCTGCTGTCTGAACCTAACATGTTTTAGGAAAATTCAGAAGTTAAAAGTAGAATTTAGGAAGAAGAAGCAAAGCAATCTAGTAATCACAAGATTGGAAATCAAGGTACTGGGTTCAAAGTCTCAACCCAGCTACTAACAAGAAAGCTAAGGAACCTGGTCAAGTAACTCAGTCTCTAGATTTTGGGGTTCTAAAGTTTAAAACAAAAAGATATAGATAGACCATCTTCAAAAATCCCTCACAGCTTAAATATGTGTGAGTATCTAAAATCACTAGACCTCATAATATAATGACCATGTGAAATAGTAATTTGAAGGTAAGTCTCTTCCTAATATTCTCAAATCCCTCATAAAGGTGAACACATTCTCTGCCTCTATGTAAGGCCCATTTATGCCCAATTCTCACACAATCTCAGGTAATACATATCCTGAGGCAAGTGTATAAACTCTGCATGGATAAATGAGTGGGTAAGTGACTGGACACAGGTTGCTATCTAAGGCAATATCACAGAAAAATGTGTTCTACACATTCAAAATGCTGGAGAAATGCCTTTAAGAGGTGATTTTTAACTAACACCAAGAGAAAAAGTACCTGGATTATTTCCCATCTGCAAATCAGTAATCAAAATTTGGCATAGGGGGTGCATCACAGTAAAATTTTCTACTCAAAAGTCCTATTTTTCATTTGAAGTAAAGTGCATCTTTCATCAACAGTTATTTAGAAATGGTAATGAAGCCTTGAAGTTAAAATCAGATCATTCAGCTGTGGCAGGTGCTACTATGAAGTGTGAGGTGGACCTTTACCTGCCTGATTGACAGCTTGCTTCATAAACAGCTTCATGGAAAAATAAGGCCATGTCTAGTGTCATTGGTTCCCAAAGTCCTCTTCAAAATGTAAGTTTTTGTTTAAATTTTTATTTCTAGTCTAGGCTCTCTGGGATGAGTAGAATCTGTAAAGGGTGCACAAGTATAATTTTGGCTCTTTCTCTCTTTCTTTCTTTCTTTCTTTCTTTCTTTCTTTCTTTCTTTCTTTCTTTCTTTCTTCTTCTTCTTTTTTCCTTTATTGATTTTAAGGTATTATATATGTGTTGGCGATTTCTTAAAGAACTACTATTTTTTATTTAGAAAGAAAAATGACAGAAAATAAAACTCCAATTAGA
>NW_005370224.1:36522-53991 GCF_000412655.1 Myotis brandtii
CACCCCCTGCCCTTTTATAAGCACAGGGCTAGAGAGAGCAGCATGCAGATTTTGGTCATTTTGTAAAAATCCAGTGTTTTAAACTGAAAATGTAAACCCATTTTAGTGCAGAATCTTCCCTCAAAGCTGCATGTCATCAGCTGGAAGTGACAGGTCTTTGTCTTGCACAGACAGGTTGGTGTGGAGAAGCCCGCCTCTGAGAGTCCCAGTTCCCGTTTGAAGGAAACTAACATATCTCCCAAATCCTCATGGTGCAGCTCCCTGGGGGGCTTATTAATCTCAAAACCATAATCCCAGAACCCAACCTGACCTTTGCCTCCAAAAGTCACGCGTTCCCTCAGCTGCACCAGCTTGAGGCTCCACTGGGGTGGACATTTAAGGGCTTTCCTACTCCTGCCCAGCCCAGGGTGGCCAAGGTCATTTCTTGGCTGTATTAGAGCCAACCTAATCCCACTTTCCTCTATAGGACCCCTCCTCCAAATGTCAGCAGTGTACAAAGAAAGTTTTCAGTGGTCTGAAAATGCTCCCCAGATCTGATAAAAATGTCACAATTTCTGCTACCAGAGAGTTGGATATTTTTCTAAAATTGCTTAAAAACAAAGAAAAGAAAATCCTCACAATTTGGGATACATTGACAAGAGTGCTGAGAGGTAAATCAAAAAAGGAGAGAAGGAAAGAGGAATTATAAGAATGAAGGCTATCATTCATGGAACACACACACACACACACACACACACACACACACACACACACACACACACGATACAGAAAAAGAATTGCAGAATTGCCTTGCCCTTCGTGGAATGGATGGGCTGGGGTACAGGCCAGCAGTCTGAGTGCCCCAGACACTCTATCCACAGTAACTTCTGAGGAGCAACCCTGAAGAGTGGGAAGGGGCGGAGGGGGGCTGAGCACCTCCACTCCGTGCAATCCGTGCCTCTGTGGTGCTCTGAGAATGTGCAACTGAGAGCCTTGCTTGCCTCTGACTTAAATCTTCATTGCCAGATGCTCAATATTTTTCTACTTGACCTTCAATTAGGAGTGGCTCTGAATTCTTTAGCTTTGTTTCCCTTTTCCATCTCCCCATTCTCCAAGGTCTCTCATTCAAATGGTTAATGATCTGGAAACAATTACAGGCACTAGGAGACTGGAATGCTGTTAAGGGGTCCTTTGTAAAGTGGACTTTTTAAAGAGAATAAGAGTTTGTTCACATGTTAGCAAATTCTAACCAAGGTGTACACATTTTTAAAAGAGGCTAGCCTGTGCTCAGCCTTCATGTGATGCAATGGGAATGCTACTGTGTGACTTACATTGGATACTGTGAATATTCACAGTGCCGGCTGTTTTTTTGTTTGTTTTGTTTTCATTAATCCTCACCTGAGGATATTTTTCCACTCATTTTTAGAGAGAGTGAAAGGAGGGGAGAGACAGAGAAAGAGAAACATTGATTGGTTGCTTCCTACATGCACCACGTCCAGGGCCTGGGGTTGAGCATGCAACCAGGTCCATGCCCTTGACCAAAATCGAACACAGACCCTTCACTCCGCAGGTAAACGCTCTATCCACTGAGCCAAATGAGCTAGGGCCACAGAACCATTTTTTAATGAAGATAGGTTCATTGCATTGGAGGCAGGTGATTTTTGCTAGACCCATTTTTTTTTCTTTCCTGTGATTAAAATTTTCTTACTTTGTGTGTGAGGAATATTCATATAAATGACTCCAACAGGTCGCTGGGACATTAGTTAGCTACTGTCTGTTGAAGTTTCAAGTATAGTTTAATTGGACTCAGTTTAACATATAATCTCTTTAAGGACCTACTCTGAGCTCAGAACTATGCCAAGAGCCATTAGGATTTCAAAGGAGTAATTTCCACTCTTATTTACAAAATAAGTAACAGTTACAAAATAAACAGTAAAAAGAGGTTTTAAATATGCAAAAATCAAATAAAACATTATTTTAACAAATGCACAGGTAACTAAGCAATCCAGGTTCTGAGTAATTTCTTTATATCCAAGAGCACTCTGTGATACTTGAGTTGTTCTGCTCACCTCTAACCCACCCTTGTTTGAAAATCACAGAGAAAACAGATCTGATATGCACAGAGGAAGATAAGCAGGGTAAAGGGAAGTGCACCTCAGAAGAGGAACCCTGCTAGTAACTTAAGGATCTTGCCTGAAGAAGACAAAGCTATACTGGAGAAAAAGAAGTACCTATGAACAATTATTTTTGAGAAGGATTGTATTTGTTCCCTTTTGCTGCACACAGTAAAACTAAAGCAAATGGGAAGAAACTACAAAGAAACCAATTTTACTTGTGGTTACAGTTCTTCCATTATTAATATTAGTCTTCAAAAAATTAGTAATGAAATAACTATATAGCATGTTTTTAGAATAAACAAAACCCAGCTATATTTTTATGGTCTACTAGAGGCCTGATGCATGAAAATTTGTACAAGAGTAGGCCTTTCTTCCTCTGGCTGCCGGCACCAGCTTCCCTCTGACCTGGGCTGGCTTCCCTCTGGCCCTGGCTTCATCAGGAAGGATGTCTGGAATGGCGTTCGGTCTAATTAGCATATTACCCTTTTATTATTATAGAAGGTGATAGATGTCATTCCTATTTTTTGTGTTGTTTTTTTTCTTTATTTTATATAATCAAAATTCTAAAGCACTGTACTTCATTCTTGAAGTAAATGGCAGAGATAAGAATCAAATCATGTCTCTGTCTTCTGTGCTAAGTCTCTAGTTGAGCCTCGCTGGCACCTTGGTTTCATGCTGAAGACTGGGTCTGCTGCCTGTCAAGCAGACACAGCAGGACCATCTGCAGGGGTTCCTAAAGAGATGGCAAATTTTGCTGGAACAAACTCTTAACACTCCCGCAGCTCTAAGCCTTTTAAAATTATTATTAGTTGTAGAATCTTCAAAGTGATTCATAAGGCAATTTCTGTTAAACTTGTTCATGGCGAAAGATGACTTAGATAAGTAATTTGCAACTAATCTTTTTCTTGTTTGAAAATCTAACATGTCTATGGAAAGCCCAGCTGGGTTTCAGGTTAGGAAACTCTTACTGTGTATGTTAAGCATTTAACAGAAAACTAATGCTATTTCTATCTCTGTCCTTAGCCAACTTGATTGTGTTCAGAGTCTGTAGAGCACTGAAGGCTGTAATTCTTGGGGGAATAGTAATTCTTTCCCTCACATATCCTGATCTTTCTTCTGCAAAACCAAAAATAGCTCAGCAGCATTTATGATGCTTTAAGAGGCTTAATGTGTGTATTTAGACTCACGATGAATCAATGCCTACCAATGTCAATAAGTACTTTGTCTTACTTTTTTATTTGTGTAACATTTAGTCCACATTATTTCCTTAGAGTTGCCAATGTCTTTTCCCATGGAGATTATCTACCAAAATCCACTATACTTCACATTCATGGTCTATTTTAGGGTGTTTATTAGGTGCATGAAGTGTACCAGCAAGCAAGAAGAAATGCATAGCTAGTGAATATTTCATGGCTTCTGCTGGCCAGGAATTTGGCCAAGGCATTTCTGCATCCAAGCACAAACCCACTTTTGATAAAAACAAATGGAGGGTGTGTCCATACATATATAAAACAGCAATTAAGTCCCCAAATTACTTCAGTTGAGATTGGAGGGGGTGGGTGCTTTGAACAGTGTGAGGTTTTGTTGGATACTAGGATTGAAGGTGACTTTAACCAGTCCATTCCTACAGTCTTACTCTAAGGAGGATAGGAGGATAATGTTTACATTAGTTTTCTGGGTAGACATTCATATAGATACTATGAATTTTCTAAGCTATAGCAACTGGAAGAATTTAGAACAGAATTATTATATGGAGGTGACTAGGATATTGAAAAGTCTTAAAACCGTCACAAACTGTTTTGAAAACTAGTGGTGTTGTGCCTCAAATTAAGGATAAAATACAAAATAATTGTGCTAAAGGTTGCAAAGGGCTTTCTCATCAAAGTGGGACTAGACTGTTTCTGTCTCATTTCTGAAGGCAGAACTAAGTAGAAGATAGTAAGAGAAAGACTTCTTCTCCAAAAAAGGAAACTCTTTGCATTAACAGTGGTGAACCACTGAATTCCTTCACCCTGAGCTCCCCAGTCTCTGAAGTAGGAAGCTGAAGTTGAATGAGTTCAAACCTGGGATGTGAGGGAGGGTGTTGCCAAGATGGGGACAGAGGTCTAGGTGATGGACAAAGTCTTTCTGTACAAATTCAGGATTCGGATTATCTTCCCGAAAGGGCAAATTTAAATCTAGAATTCTGCTCAGTGGGCACAGAATTAACACGATCCAAGTGGTTGCGGCAGTAGTGGGCTCCTATGGCTCCTAGAGCTCTGCCCGTCACAGAGGGGCTCCTGATCTGACACATATGGTGCAAGGGCTGAGGCCCTGGCAACTTTCTTGGCTAACTTCCATTTCATGTTTTAGCTTTCTTTTGGCCATCCATCTTTATTTATATCAACAGACCCTTTCATGGGCATCTTAATGAACTAGCTCAGTAAAAAAGTAAGACCTCTCATGTGAGCTCAAAACCTACTGACACATGAATTAATTATTTGGCTTTATATAAATAACTTATATTTTCCAGAAATCAGATCCTCCCCAGGCAAGGTTGGCCCTGCCTGGGAAGAGCTGTTTCCCATGTAACACTTGAAGGCATCTAATGAAACATGGATTCATCAACTTAAGAAGTTTATCCTGGTGGTCGTTTCAGCCAATTTTAATGCCCCATGGGAGCTCACTTGATCCCACTCTTCTGTTCTGTCTTCCAATTCTGGGCTTCCTGACTGGACTCCTGTCCCCTCCCCCAATGTCTGGTTTGGGTTCTTTTGTTTTCACTGCTATGCCTTTGTTTCCTGCTTGCGTCATACCTGCTCCTAAAGCAACTGGCTCCTGACCTGGTGGTTTTTGCTGGTGCTTTGCAGCAAATCCAGCACTATGCCCAGCATACTCGTCCCCCACCTCTCTAAGAGGAATAGGGAGAAGAAAAGTGAGTTGGGTGAAAGTCCAATGTTCTCTCGCTCTATCATTGCTCTCATCATTGTCATCAACTTTCTTTTTCTCTGCATCCTGGGAAAAGATCTTAAGTTTTGCCCCCACTGATTTATGATTTAAGGACATCAAATCTGACTTTAGCATCTTGAGTTTGGGTGTAAACTTCATTATTGAAACAGAAGGTTTTTTTTTTTTGCACTTTTCAATAGTACTTATTATTATTATTAATTATTATTATTATTATTATTATTATTATTATTATTACTAGAGGCCTGATGGACGAATTCATTCATGCACCAGTGGTGTCCCTAGGCCTGCCTGTGGGATTGAGCCGAAACCGGCTCTCTGACATCCCCTGAGGGGTCCTGGATTGCAAGAGGGTGCAGGCCAGGCCAAGGGACACCACCAGTGCACAATAGGGGCTAGGGAGGGATGCGGGAGGTTGGCCAGCTTGGGAGGGACTGCAGGAGGGCTCCAGGGCATGTCCAGCCCATCTCGTTCAGTCCTGATCGGTGGGACCACAGCAGCAAGCTAACCTACTGGTCGAAGCATCTGCTCCCTGCCCCTGGTGGTCAGTGAACATCATAGTGACTGGTTGACTATCTGTCCCCTGGTGGTCAGTGCATGTCATAGCTAACGGTTGAGCAGTCTTAGCATATCATTAGCATATT
The DNA here is from genome assembly GCF_000412655.1 of Myotis brandtii. NCBI lineage: Eukaryota > Metazoa > Chordata > Mammalia > Chiroptera > Vespertilionidae > Myotis > Myotis brandtii. The sequence goes on from NW_005370224.1 coordinate 42,209, forward strand.
ATGCTTTTATTGGTTGAACAGACGACCGGACAACCAGACACTTAGCATATTGGGCTTTTATTATATAGGATTATTCAATCTGTTGTGATTGCATATAGGAGCTAACATTTAATGAGGACCCACTATGAGCCAGTTCTGGTACCTGGTACTAAAGCACCATGCATTACTTTATGATTATTACATTGTACCTCCCACTACTGTACTTTAATCTGAGAACCTTCTCTTTATATAGCTTTATACTTTTCCAATAAAGAACATATTCTGGCATATTCTTAAAGAATATGTACCTATTCTTTTGGATCAAACTATATAAAATTGTAAGATTTTTAGAGTTTGATTTTTTTCTTTGTCATCATGAAAACATTTATTTTCCTGTGCCACAGTATTTTTCAGAAACTCCCTTTCTGGTTACTCATCCTCTGATCTTGTTTGACCAGACTGCTTGGTCCTCACTCTTAGTTTCCTAAACAGAAGTACTTAAATAATTCATAATATCTAACACATACCTCTCCTAGGTGTTGTTTAGATTACCCATCTAATTTGGAATACTTAACTATCCACGCACCTCTCATGTGCCTGGCATATTGTTATTTTGTATGAGCTGCTGTGTTGTGTGTTTTTCCCCCACGTCCCGCATGGTTCAGGGTTCAGGATCTGGAAGAGGGGCCGCACACAAATGAAAGAGATAAGACAAGAAATAATAATTTGGAAATTGGGGGGCCAGGCGAGAGCCCATCCTAAGAGGATGGATTCCACTTGTGCTCAGGCCTTGCCATATTTTTATTCAGTTTGGGATCCACCCATAGCCCTTAGGCAGGCAAGTTCCAGTAATAGGCAGACTATCTTATCAGTAAGGATTTACATGACTATCTGGTGGGGAAGTTGCTTCAGCTACCATTGTCTGGACTAAACAGTGGGTGCATAGCTCTGACCTTTGCCAGGGCTTCAAGGGTCACCAGCATTCCGGGTTCCTTGTCCACACCTCTCTGCTAGTGAAGATAAAAGGTGGCTTCCCACAAGCTGCAATTATGAATAGATTATTTTTTAAAGTAATATGAAAGCAGGCTTCTGACCATCTCAAATATCAACATTTGCAAAGTGGAATAATGTATGTCTGATTTAATGTTTGGTATAGACTCTCATCTCTAAGCCAGAGGGAGGGTGTAGATAGTGTATGTTTCACAATTCGACATGTTAATTTTTGGGACAGTGGATTGGTTGATTTCATCAAGCCAAGTCCAGAAGTAATCAGTAATACCTTTCCCTCCTCCCTCAAGTTAGCCTTATTGTTCCTAGGCTTTGTCTGCAGTGTACTTGCTTCTCTATTTTCTACAGCTATGTAAGTAGTTTAGTTAGAATGTTGGGGAAGCTATGTTTTAGCTCTTTGCTAGCTATCACTTCAAACTATTAATTTTCCAGCATAATTTTTCTTTGTAATACTGACAAGCTATAGAGGTAAATTGAGACAAAAAATTCAGAAGGTCAACAAAATATATCCCGGATTAAAGGGCAAGACAGAAGAGTTTAGACATAAGGAACTAAATTTATATAGTCTACAAAAGAGAGGTCTCTAAGGGAGGCTTTCTATGACATGATCTATAAATATTGTCAAGGTAACAAAATAAACAAAGCAAATTATTTACAGTCGCAAAAGATAATAGGATAAGAAAGATGGTTTGGAGCTAAGTGAGGGAAAGTTTACAATATAAAAAAGAGAAAGTTTTTAGCTGAAAGGCATACCAAGCAATATAACTAACACACAAAAGTCAAGATCTGTCACAGACCTGTGATAAAATATACCTACAAAAATTTACAAGAATAGGAAGGAATTAAATGCACTTTCATGTTTTCGTACAAACTGTGCACCTTTCCCACTGGCCTGTCCCTGCACCAACTTAGGGTTGACCTTGCATGGTACTGATATAACCAAGACCCTCAGATGATTTCTCTCTTACTTGGATGACATTGGTAAAGGAATGACTTTTCTAATATTTAATTTTATGCCATTAATGAGTGTTTCCAGACACTGAATTTATATCATCTCATTTGAACCTCACAAAACCCAAGTATATTAGATTTTGCAGATAAGAAACTAAAGCTCTAAGAAGCAAAGATTTGTTCATTTCACACAGTTAACAAGTTGGCAAAAAAGATCAAATTCATAATGAGACTTCTCTTACTCTAAAATTTGAGTGTTTTTCCACTATCTTAGGTGGTCACAGTACCCCATTTTGTAAAATAATAAACTCTCTGATACTCAGTGTTCAAAGAATCTATACTAATAAAAGGGTAACATGCTAATTAGACCAGACGTCATTCTGAATGTCCTTCCTGATGACGCCAGGGCCTGAGGGAAGTGAGCCCGGGTCCTGGGTGCCTCCTGGCAGCTGGAGGAGGGAAGCCTGGGTCCCAGATGCCAGAGGGAAGCGGGTGCTGGCAACCGGGGGAAGGAAGGCCTACTCTTCCATGAATTTTGTGCATCGGGCCTCTAGTAGATCAAAAATCAGTGATTATGAGATCTCTTCCCCAGATGGAAGGTTATACTAAGTGAGTTCAAGGCACCTCTCCAATCCTAATTTCATATCTCTCAGGGGAAATTGGGGCAGTCTCACAACTAACTCTTTTTTTATGGTAATGTTATGGCAACAGAGTGGCACTTTTGTTACTATGACCTTGTATTTTGAACTTTCAATCCATTATTCAAAGCTATAATAGAAACCAGTTAAAATGTATACCTAAATTTTACAAAACTGAAAGATGCCATATATATTGTATATACAGACATATATGTAATATACAGGGTGGGGCAAAAGTAGGTTTACAATTGTTCATAAGGGAAACCTACACCAATAAAAGACAAAGATGCTAATTGACCGTTCCTTCACTACACCCACAGCCAATCAGAAGAGTATGTAAATTAACCCAACAAAGATGGCGGTTAATTTGCATACACAGGTGCCCAGTGAAGACTGAAGACAGTGTAGAAGGAAGCCAAGCACTGCAGAAGGGAGCCAAGCGGCAGAGAAGGGAACGGATCGGAGGTAGCAGAGACAGGAGCGGAGCTGAGGCAGTGGACACGGGAGGGAGTGAAGTGGCGGAGAAGGGAGGGAGTGAGGCGGTGGACATGGGAGGGAGGCAAAGCAGAGGACATGGGAAGGAGCCGAGGTGGCGGAGACAGGAGGGAGCTAAGCAGTGGGGAAAGGAGGGAGCGAAGCCCAGGCTTCGCTCCCTTCTCTGCTTCGCTCTGGCCTCAGGAAGCCCTGTTCTTGCAGGAATAGGCCCGAGGAAGCCCTATTCTTGCAGGAATCTTCCTGCAACTGGCCTCTAGTAATATAATAATTAATAGATAATAAGCATAAATGATTTTCCACATACTTTTCTTAAAATTATAATTCCCATGGTGCTGGACCCATGTGCTCCTTCTTCAAGTAGATTACAATTTAGTAAATTATGGAATGCTATGGGTCAAATTAGTGATTACAGCAATAATAAACATATACAATTTTAGCTTAGTTTCAAATCACTTGAATATGGAAAAATCACAAAGGCTTAATGGAAGAATAACTTGAGCCAGACCTTAATTTCCCTCTAATCCAAAGCTTGTATTTATTATTCCCTGTTCTACTTTAAACTGGGCATCATGCTTTGCTTAAAGATAAAGGTAAAAAAAAAAAAAACAACCCAAAGAAATCCAAACTTTGTGTGCTGTAATTTAAAGTTCTTCATGATTTATTTATAATCCAACTTTTGGACTATGTTCCTATGCATCACCAAAATAATATTAACTTGCAATTTGCCGAACAACCTAATATCTAAACTTTGAATACCCTTGTTTCTTGTAATTTCTTCAATGTGAAGTCCTACTTTAAATCTAGTGCCAGGTACTCCCCATTCCCTCATCTCATCGTGTCTTCTTATTTGAAGTCAGTCTCTCCTTCCCCCACGTTTCTATCAGGCTCTGCTCATTCATCTATCCAACTGCCTGCCACATCCCGGCTTATTTCAGAGTCTGATATGCAGTTGTCTTTCTCCCACACATTGGTATAACCACTTTGAACTCATTGACTATATTGTGTTTTTCTTCATTTAAAAAAACACATAACCTTACCACAGTTGAATTAATGAATCTGAGAATGAGCAAATCAATCCATATTTATTGAATGAATACATGTTGAAAGAATAAATGAATGGATGCCAGTTATTTGGATCACATATAAGATCTCTCCTTCCAACTATTTCAGTCTTAATGAGCCTTTAGGAAAAAAGTTGAATCCTCCCACAACCAGAGTATTGCCACCTATTGTGACTTTTACTGTACATGTTTGTGAGGAATGGGTGTGATAGAGAGGCCTGTGCTCTGCAGATAGAACTCTGCCTCCCACTTGCAAAGTTAGCTCTTTTCTATTTATCCCTTGACATTTCCAGTTTGCTTTTTGACCTGAGCAGTGGTGTTATCTCCTGGTTTATAATGCTTTTCCATCCCATGGTGAGAACATACATTCCCAACCTTAATCTACCCAGAGGTTATCAACTACGTTGCTATCTCTTCCCTCCATGATTTATCTTTTAATTAGAGTGTACTAGTAAATAGTAAATAATAAACTTTGCAAGGTTAATTTCATTAATAGTGGTAATAGACAGTTACCCACTTGGTGTAATTAATTCCCTCATTTAGGCACCTAGCACATGCCAGGCACTGTGCTCAACTCTGGAGAGATAAAGATGAATATGGCAGGGTCACCATTGTGTAGGAAGGTGAACTGGAATGTAAATAAATCATTTTAACAAATGTATAAATCTTCAAATGAAGAGAAGAGTGACTTTGTGGACAAGGTTGTCAGGAGCTCTGCCTGTTAGTGACTGGCTGAGTCCAACTTCTCCCCCACAGACCTCTTACAATGACTGGATAGCTTAGTATTTTAGTTACATATCCATACTTACTAGAATTAATGCATTTATTTGAAGGAATTACTTGTTAAGTTAGTTTCCCCTTCTGTACTCTAAGAAGGATTTGGATCCTGCTCAGGGGAGTGGAATGGTTGTGAATGAACACCTGGTTCTTTGCTGGGTGGAGATGAGCACTCAACGGGAATCATGTGACATTCAAAAAGGATAGCAAGTGTCAGGGTTGGTTAGACTTGGAGGAAGCAAAGGCAGACTTCATTTTGTTTGACTCTTTATGTTTGTTTACAAGAATTAGACAAGACAGCTCTGTCTCCCACTCTTGGGAAAGTGGCCTTATGTAGAAGCAGTTTCTGTGTAAACTGTGTGTACCATGTGTCTTGGAACCTGTGGCAGGTGGGCCAGAGCACCTGGATGGAACCCCCTCCTGTCCTATGGAATTCCCACAGTCTCCAGAGTGCTCCCTTGGCTCCCCAATATACAGTCTTCCTCTGTTTGTTGTGGTCCTGGATAGACCAGACCTCTGTGTACCTCTGTGCCATGTAGTTTGGGGAAGCCTCTTGGTGCTGAGCATGGGCTCAAAGGGCTTGAGGCACTGGCCTTCTGGCTGGAGTGTTTTCCCCTGGAGACCAGGTGCATGTGGTGACACCCTATTGTTTGTGCTTGCTCCCTCTTGCTCAAAGGCAAAAGACAACAGGTACTGTAGCTTGGAAAGTGCTATGGTGGTCTAGCAGGTAGGCGGAGGCCCAGGATAGAGCTCCTATTTGCCTTAAGGAAGCAGAGGGGAACATAAATAATGGAGCTCGCTGGCTTCTCCCAGGGAGAGTTCCCACAGCTCCTGGGGTTCCTCAGTTTCCCAGCCCTCTCCATTCAGTCTCTTCTTTTGTTTGTTCTTCAGAAGCTGTTCATTCAACCCTCAATGGTCTCTAAGGAGGAATTGACCTCCATATGTGTACATTTGAGCATGCTCATGGGAGGGGTAGAGTTCAGCATGCTGCTGTGCTACTGCCATCTTGGACCTCCCAAATGCCAATCATTTGATCATTTTCCAGAGAGCAAATCAATCTGCCATGTAATGATCTTGGTTACTTAAAGATTCTACTTCAATAAACATTTATACACCTGGAAGATACCTCTCTCTCTCTTTCTCTCTCTCTCTCTCTCTCTCTCACACACACACACACACACCCTCAGACTATTGGGTGCATTGCTCAAGGCACAAAGCATGCAAATTTTTAAAGTTCACTAAGTAAAACTGAAAATCAGTAACATTAGAATCCTCCAAAGTTCAACATTATTAATCAGACCCTTAGTAAGTCAGAAGAAGAGATGAGAGTGGAATTCATTAGAATATCAAAGAAGATATAAATAAAGAGGGTTTTATAGTATGGAATGCCTCCCTACAAAACATGTTTTTTCATGTAAATAGAAAAAAATCTCACTGATTACCGTTGGAGGAATATGGACAGATACATTAGCTATTGAAAAGAAAGCTAATTCACTGGTTAAATTTTCCTCTCGCAGCAAACATATTTGTCAGGTCATTCATATACTTACCATTAAAGGACATTTCATGTACTCCTCACTCTTAATATTAAAATACTAGAGGCCTGGTGCACAATATTCATGCATGGGGCGGGGGGGAGGGTGTCCCTCAGCCCAGCCTGCACCCTCTCCAATCTGGGACCCCTTGAAGAATGTCTGACTGCCCATTTAGGCCTGATCCCCTAACTGCCCTCCCCTGCAGGCCTGGTAACCCTCAACTGCCTCCCTTGCAGGCCTGGTATCCCACAACTGCCCTCCCCTGCAGGCCTGGTCACCCCTAGGGTGCATTGCTCAAGGCACAAAGCATGCAAATTTTCAAAGTTCACTAAGTAAAACTGAAAATCAGAAGCATTAGAATCCTCCAAAGTTCAACATTATCAATCAGACCCTTAGTAAGTTAGGAGAAGAGATGAGAGTGGAATTCATTAGAATATCAAAGAAGATGTAAATAAAGAGGGTTTTCTAGTATGGAATGCCTCCCTACAGGTCATGTTTTTTCATGTAAATAGGAAAAAATCTCACTGATTACCATTGGAGGAATATGGACAGATACATTAGCTATTGAAAAGAAAGCTAATTCACTGGTTAAATTTTCCTCTCGCAGCAAACATATTTGTCAGGTCATTCATATACTTACCATTAAAGGACATTTCATGTACTCCTCACTCTTAATATTAAAATACTAGAGGCCTGGTGCACAATATTCATGCATGGGGCGGGGGGGAGGGTGTCCCTCAGCCCAGCCTGCACCCTCTCCAATCTGGGACCCCTTGAAGAATGTCTGACTGCCCATTTAGGCCTGATCCCCTAACTGCCCTCCCCTGCAGGCCTGGTAACCCTCAACTGCCTCCCTTGCAGGCCTGGTATCCCACAACTGCCCTCCCCTGCAGGCCTGGTCACCCCTAACTGCCCTCCCCTGCTGGCCATCTTGTGTCCACATGGGGGTGGCCATCTTTGATCACATGGTGGCGGCCATCTTGTGTGTTGGAGTGGTGGTCAATTTGCATATTACCTCTTTATTATATAGGGTGTGTACCAGAAAAAAACAGTACAAAGGATCCAACTGGAAGGATAATCCTTGTGCTTTACCACCAAATCAGGATGGCTAACATGGAAACAGTCACAGATTGTGCGATGGATAGCTCAGAGGGGTAAGTGATTTGCTCAGTGTCATAAGAATGTCTGCACCAGACCTAGAAACCAAAACCAGAAAGACCTTGAAGCTACATGCTATTGTTTACATATTTATTTTCATTGAGGAATAAAGTTTCCATGCGTCAATTACAAGGTAATTATAACATAGCCACTGCAGCAAACATGTTTGGCAGGTCATTCATATACTTAGCATTAAAGGACATTTCATATACTCCTCACTCTTAATATTAAAATATGTGTATCAGAAAATATAGTGCAAAGGACCCAGCTGGCAGGGCAATCCCTGTGCTTTACCACCAAATCAGGATGGCTGACAAGGAAACAGAGTCACAGATGGTGCGATGGATAGCTCAGAGGGGTAAGTGATTTGCTCAGTGTCATAAGAATGTCTGCACCAGACCTAGAAACCAAAACCAGAAAGACCTTGAAGCTACATGCTATTGTTTACATATTTATTTTCATTGAGGAATAAAGTTTCCATGCGTCAATTACAAGGTAATTATAACATAGCCACAGCTAATTATGGAAATGACAGTTTTGTTGGAAGAGAGGCAAGCCATCCACTTTGCCTGACTCTATTCTATTGAGTGAAGGGATGAGTCTGGAATAAATACTTTGTGTCCCTGTGTCCCATTTAAGCTATTAGACTGCATTATTTAGGCGTGTGATTTATGAACATGTGTACTATAGGGTCAGTCAGGTTGACATTTTAGGCGGATTTTCCTGACATCAATGTGCAGGATGAACTGAGTGGTGGAAGGAAGAAAAGGCAGTGGGATTGTACTCAGGAAGGATAAGTTATGGAGTTATTTCAGTCATGGAAGTCCAATAGCAGAGGAGGCTGAACTGAAGCTAGGACTTGGAGAAGGTGATAGAGTGTGGTTATTGAGAATCAGAGTGATGTATTTTTGCACATACTGAGGTTGAGATACAAACAGGTTTCTGATAGAAGCATTCAGGAGATAGATTCAGTTTTGAAGTTCAAGGTGAAAATTGGGTCTAACAGTTATAAACGTGGCAGTTACTCACAGGAAGGTGATAAATAGGGCCCTAACAATAAGCAAAACTGCGATGAAGAGGTGAAAGAGATGAAAAGAGAATTGGGAGTAAAATCATTGAACAAGGTGTCATTTAAAAGAAAAAAATTACAAATTGGACTCAATCAAAATTTAAAACCCTTGCTCTTTTGAAAGATATTGATAGAAAAGCCACAGACTGGGGGGAAATATTTTCATAACATATATCTGATAAAAAGCTTACATCTAGAATATATAAAGTACTCTCAAAACTCAATACAAACTGGGGGAACAACCAAACAACCTAACAACTGGTCGCTATGATGTGTGCTGACCACCAGGGGGCACATGCAGTACATGGCGGGTGTTGGCAGCAGGCAGCAGAGTGTGGAACATGGTGGGCATAGGCTGCTGCAGGATGGTGGAGCAGGTGAACAAGGGCAACAGACCAAGGTGGGGCACCGGTCGCTGTCATCAGGATGAGCCTTTGGTGGTTACTGAAAATTCTTTGCTCCCTTGTGCCGCGGTCCCACCCAGCACTCACACCTGGTGCCAGTGCTGGCCCCACTCGCACCTGCTGCCATGCTGGAGCCACCACTCGCACCCACTGCCAGCGCCTGGCGCCAGCTCCAATTGCTAGGCGTTGTCAGTGGGTGCCAGTTGCGGTTGTCGGTCCCAATTACCCCTCAGGGCTTCTCCACCTCACCCTGCTCCTGAGGGGTGATCAGGGCTGGCAGCCACCTCTAGCACCCACTGCCAGCGCCCGCCCTGCTCACACCTGCTGCTGGCTCTGGCCCCAATCTCTCTGCACCATCAGCGGGTGCAAGCAGAGCCGGCACCGTCTGCACATGGGCGTGGCGGCGGTGGGAGCGGGGCTGCCAGGAGAGAGGGGACTGGTGGCCGTGGCAGGAGGGGCTGGGTAGGGGCAGCACGGAGGATGGGCCAAGACCCGCCCCTGTGCCCACTACAGCCTCGCTGCCCACAGTTCCTTTCAAGGTGCACGAATTTGTGCACTGGGCCCCTAGTCTTGATATAAAATAGACAAAAGGTTTGAACAGATACTTTAGCAAAGAAGACAGGGATGCCAATAAACACAGGAGGAGATGTTCTTCTCTTTTGGTGAGTGCTTATATACAGTAGACTGGGATCACTAGTAACTAAAAAGTAATGATAAAATAACCATACACTTACATGCTGCTTACAATTTGCCAAAATACTTTTAAGTACTGTGTATGCATTAAACTTTCTGAGTTAATAAAGTAGGTCTTTAATAAACCATTTTAATTAAACTTTATGAGTTAATAAAGTAGGTCTTTAATAAACCATAGATGAAGAAACTGAGATACAGAGAGGTGAAGTAATTTACCCAAGGTCACACAGCCAGTAAATGGCTGAGACAGATTTGAAAGGAAGCAATCATGTTCCAGAGCCTGGGCTGTTGGCTATGACAGACTATATGACACCTCTCCAATTACCAGCAATATAGTGAGCACCTTCTCTGTGTAAAACGTTTGGTCATACACTGTAGTTATAAAGGGACTGATTAAATATAGTTTCTTTTTTAGAGGATCTTAAAATATAGATCGAAATAAAAGCCTTTGTACACCAAACATTGAACTGCATCTAATCATGATCCAATTTCACAACAGAAAAAAAAATAGACGGTAAATATACAGAACATTATCACCATCTTGTTCGAAAGACTGGGTCTGACTATAACAAGTAGGGATTATTGAAAGCATTCTAAGACGTTTATAGCTTAGAAGCTTTCCCTAGAAAAGCAAACACCGTAAAGCTTTAATGAATTCAAATAAGGGGTAAGAGTTTAGACATTTGAAAAATGATTATATATGATCTTTAATGCTACCATAATTTTCAGCAAAAAAAAAAAATTAAGTATCTCTTTCATGCTTGACAGGATCCTTGTGTTTTAGGTCGGTCCTAATAACTGAGTGTAAACAAGGATGACCCGTGTCCACACAGGACAATGACCTAATTTCAAACATCTCCGTATGTTAGAACTGCAGCTCGCATGTGAGCTGACACTATTCCTGTGAGCCCGCTATTTTTCAACAACAGCAAAGACCAGTCCTGAAAAGCCCTGAGTTACTGTTTGTTTGTTTTTCCCCTAAATTGGTAGCAACTCTCTTCCCAAAAGAAGAACGGTGGAAGAAGATGTTGATGAAAAGCAAGAAGATAAGCAACAGCCATCTTTCTTAATTAACTGACTGATCAGAAGAAAACAGTGTCTCTGAAGCTGTAGCTACAGAAATCATCAGCCTGTGAGACAGAATCTTTCTACTACGTCTCCGATTCACTCCATTCTAGCCGCCCAGCCTGGATAGGAGCCAAGCATGTGTGCCTCTAACAGCTGGGACTGCACAGGGGGCAGGAAGGAGAAAGGACAGAAACAAAGAGTGAGGATGGGAAACGGAGAAACGGGGGAGGGAAGGGGAAAAACAAACAAACAGTGAAACAGACAGAGGGAGCCACAGAGAGAGACAGACAGACAGAAAGATACACAGAGAACAGGAGCAATAGCGGGAGAGTGAAAGAGTGAAGGACGGTTGCTATGAGACCCGCTCAGAGCACAGGACCAACAGCCAGCCCCGCGCTGATGGTTCTTACCTCGTCCTAAACCTCTCTTTTGACACAGTTTTAGAGTTGCTTAATCTCTGAGCAAGCACCTGACACGGGCGACTTTTTCCTTCTTTATTCTCCTCCAGTCCCTCCGGTAAGATGGAGGTAGAAAACGAAGCCAGCTGCTCCCCCAGCAGCGCGACAGCCTCAGGCGGGTCCAGAGAGTACAAGGTGGTAATGCTGGGAGCAGGGGGAGTTGGTAAAAGCGGTAAGTTTTCACACCAAAATGCTGGGGAAGGAGGAACCTCTGTAGAGGCAACTCTGCAGAGTAAAAAAAAATAATAATAATAATAACAGTAATAATGCTGATGCTGTCGGGGCTAGTGCGCTGCAGCAGTGAGCCTCCAAGTATCTGGCAGGATGTTTAACAGTGTGAGGACTGTTCAGAGATGCTGATGAGTCAGGAGAATTGGGAGGCAGCCACTGATGATATATAGAACTTTAAGAGGATTATTTTGTCCTTTGGTTTCCTGCTGGGTAATTTTTTTTCTTAATATATATATGTCTTTAAAAATATATATGTAA
>NW_005370224.1:54004-113649 GCF_000412655.1 Myotis brandtii
CATGGTATAAGAAAATTTGCTCCTGTTTTCAAAAAGATTCATATAAAGTGCTATGACTATTCAATGACACACACATATACAAACAGAGACACACATGCAGGATTATTAGTGCTGGTGATTGTGTTTGTTTCTTTGATTAGGGGCTTCCTGTCCCCCTTACTTTGTATCTGACCTGACGTAGCATGTGTGAGCTTTCAATGGCAAGGGGAAAGGTGGTTTTTGAAGTGACAGCTGTCTAAGGAATGGTGTTCACTGTGGGACCCAGGCAGGGTGACCAACACAAATGTTGTGATGAACTAAATTAAAAGAGACAATTGCAAGGATAAAGAATATAAGTGGCCATGGAGGTAGAGTGGTAAATTGTTTATGATGCAAAAAAAAACACATGTTGTCAGTGGTTGGGTTTCTTCAGGGGCTTAAAAGGCCAAATATAACAAATTGAAGAAATATGTATGTAGTAGTGTTTGCAGTAATGATGCTAATCTTGGGCTATGGATATCAATAAAACATAAATAGATAAACAAACTTTTTATATAAATATAAAATTTCACGGGGGATACCTTCTTTGGGGATGCCAAAAAGCAAAAGAAATGTGAGAGCTAGCATGGGCAAAACATTTTTTTTTTTTTTAAAAAATCAATAGTTTTAAGGCTTGGCAAAAAGATTCAAAGTTGAGGCCAACATTATTGGTATAGACACCCACACCCAAAAATGTTGATAAGTAATGGGTCCATCGTGATAAGAAAGTTGATCAGTAAAGGAGGGAAAAAGAGAGTGTGACTTTAAAGGACAGCAAGTAAAGAGGCTAGAAAAATAGCAAGAGACATAAAGTTGAAATCCCTCCCCCAAAGGAATTACTATAAGAAGAAAAGGAAAAGGTAAATCTGGGTATGCCCAATTGCTGCATGCATGTCAACGTGAGAAAAGCTAGTCATCTGTCCTAGAAAGAAAAGGTAACGTGAAAAGTTTCACAAGTATGTATGAATGAGGAATTTTTAAAAATTTCCTTTTTAAAAGAATGTAATGGGGAAAGAATTTAAGTAGGTAATGATTAGGGCAGGAGGGACAGAGGAAAGATAAAGAGAAAACAATTTATATAAATAAAACTATGCTTTGAAAAAACCTAGTCAGTCAGACAGACACAATGAGGAAAAAAGGAACAACATGAAAAGAAAATATCAAAAAGAGAGAGAAACACATCTAAGGAAAAGGGAGAAGATTGATCAACAGAAATGCCACCAGCTCCTTGTGAGGTCAGAGAGATGCTATAAGGGTCCCCTAATGTGCCCATGTATTATCTTTGTTAGCTGGCTTGGTATTTTCTTGTTTCATCAGGAGGTTGGAGGATGTGGGAATAGAGTAACTAGGTTTGAGTCACTTACTCCATAAAAATGAAATGTGGAGAGAAGAGATGGTGGATAGAAGCATCCTTCAGCAATGTACTTATCCCAGAGATGGTATGCATTCTCCTATTTTGACTTCCTCCATGTATTATTTGACCTGACCGGCCATTGTCACCTCTCCAATAACTAGAAATTTTTGACATACCAAAATGGTTAACAGAGTGACCTAGTTTGCTCTCACTTCCATGTTGTACAAAAGAAGCCAGGTTTTAAATACGTGAGCAAAACTTTTCCAGTGTGATAGGAGTAGCCAGTTCACTTCAGAGATGGTCAAGAATAAAAGAGGGTGCATAAGTCCAGTTGTACTAACTTTATACATAGCCCATTGGCTGTGACTTTCAGGCAGTGTATAACTCATACTACAATTCCAGGCTTAGGAAATGCTATCCTTAGACTCAGTGTTTGGAATCAGAGTGATGGAATCATGTCTGACCCTTGGGCTCTGTCCCTGTGATTCAGCCCATGTTTCCAGTATATAAATGTTCAAGCCCTGATTCTCTGAATTAACCTTCTTTTGAAGGTTAAAATGTTTGCTTTCAAATGAACTACAATATTTTTGAATTAAAAAGCCACTTTTTGAGTTGATGAAGATCTGGATCAATAGTAAGAAGTAGAATTTACTTACCTTCCCACAGTTTCAGTAGCTTACATGATAGGATCTTGCAAGTCGGTTACAGTGTTTTGTATGAAGGGATTTCAAGGGGAAATCTGCTGTTCTGTAGAAACTAAAGAAGATATATCAAGCTGTCAACTGTTTGCAATTCTGAGTCTGTTCTGAGTTAGCCTAGAACATAAATGAGAAACTCAATTTGCTGGGACCTTAACTTTTAAATGAACACAATCTTGAAAATTTCCTATGCTTACTGAGAAATTAGGGTATATTTTCTTTTCTATCCATATTTTACTGAGACATACTTTGGTGAGTAGGAAATTTTGGAAGGATTTGCAACTTTGGAGCAGAAATCCCCCCCAAGATTTAAAATGTATTTACTGTATGTGAGAAATTTCAAACCACAAGTAATCAATAAACAAGTTATTTAGTATGTACTATGCAAGGAGCCTGTACTAGTTACTATAGAAAGGAAACAAGAATGATGTGAACATCTATAAAACATCCCCTATGGCCTGCCTGGTTTTCTTGCTTATATTCAGTCCTCTCCACAATGTGATTAGGTGTCACCATTTTACAGATGGAAAAACTAAGGCCCAAGAAAACAACTTGTGTCTAGTCATGGAGGTAATAATTTTCTAGATTTCGGTGAAGTTTGATCTAACTCATTTACATTGTGTTTAACACCCCGGGCAGACAGCAAAGAGTTCCACCACTCACCATTGAGAAGACAGGGCTGTTGGGATTGTGTTCTTTACTTCCTGAACATGAAGGAGAAACTCAATTTTATAATTAGAAGAGAGCTAAACCATCTAGACTAACACTCTCAACTTATAAATATATACCTTTTTAATATTTAAATTAATATAATTAAACATTATACCTAGTGCTTATATTCTATATAAAAACATATGTATGTTGTATTTATATCATATACATAGTGCTTATATTCTATATAAATAAAAACATATGTATGTTGTATTTATATCTGTATAATGGAACATTACACCCAATATTATCCAAGAATGCTGTAAGTGCTGAGAAAACAGCATAAACAAGAAATAGCCTTGACCCTATTTGAAGATGGAGAAACTCAGGTCATGAGAGTTGAAGGTCTTGTCAGAGTCACATCTAGAACTCAACCCTCATGACCCCCTTGAAGCTTTGTTCCACCACACACCAATTTTTACACAGGATAAGTACTAATTATCCACTGAATTTCATGTAACTTGGGCATATTCTTAGCCTCCTATCACTTTTTATTCCACTGCCTACCATCACTTTCTTCCCTCAAAAAAAAAAAAAGAGAGAAAAATTAAAATCTCACAGCTGTAGTTTAAGAGTTTACTGGAATCTAAACAATCCTTAGAGCTGTTTTCTGTCTTTGTGGTTTAATTATAATGGTTGTTCCTCAATAATAGAGCACAATTAGTGTCTGCTTGCTTCCTCTGTATTCACATCTGGTTCTCCCAGTGCAGAGTCAAATTACATAGGATATTTAATTCAGTAAATGCTACTAAGATTTTATTTTCTAAAATATACTTCACCTATTCTGTTTTATGATTATGTTTGAGGGTAAATATTTTAAGGAGGCAAGTAGGTTATCTATTCTCTATGTTCAGATGGAGGTAACTGAGGTACAGAACTGTTAAGAGATTTGTCCAAGAGTACACAGAAATAAAAAACTAGGAAAATAACTCGTTTTCTAATTCTAAATTATTTTTTCATCAAATTTCATGAGAAACGTATCCAAACATCCAATGAGACCTACTCTACATTTTCTATACCCTAGGATACATCTTAGAAATACCTTGGTGAAATTTTGTGTAAAATTTTGTCAAGTGTTAAATTGGTATGAAATATGCAAGTCATTGGGAAGGGAGAGGGTGTTATTCCCAACTATGATTCCAGACATGGCCCCTGCCCTCTAGGAGGGCACTACCTCAAGAGGAAAAATATAATGTTCACTATAAGATGATAAGCTTATGTCAGGCCTTTGACATAAAAGCTGTGAAAACTCAGGGTAAAGGGTGGCTAAATCAGCATGGGGGAGTTACTAAGGAATCCTAGAAGAGATAATATTTAAATTGTATACTAAAGGATGAGTAGGATTTCTTGAGATTGAGAAGGGAAAGTATAGGGAGATCTGGGGTTGGAGAGGAAGAGAATTTATTGGGAACAGAGCATGCAAAGGCAAAAGGGGATGTGGGGGCTATAATTTTTATACCTCCACACTTGAGAACTTAGTGTCTTTAGGGATAATGGGAAAAATATCTCTTCCAACTTAAAAATCTTAGAAATTTCTTTAAGATTTGCTTAAAACCTACATTTGGAAACCGTGAAAAGTAAAACAAAATAAATAAGCTAAAAACATAAAAAGTATTAGGGAACTCAGAATTGATTAGAATGCAACCATTGTCAATTTTTGGTAAAGGGAAACTCACTTGTGAAATAAGTCATCATACCCTGCCCACATCCTTCTGCAGTTTGTCTCTTTTACACACTTGGAGTTTTATGTAGCAGGAATTTATAAAATGAAAGCAATAACAATATTTTCTGAGGTAAACAGAAGGCAGCGCAAACCAATTCCTTCAACTGCAGTGAACTGATATAAAAAGGTAGAAAATCGAAACTTTATGTGATGAATTAAATCAAGGCAAACAACCAAGTGCATCACCCAGGTCCCTGAGGCTCTGTGTTTTACCATATTAGCAGAACTCTGGATCAGACAATGCGGAACAATTTTCACAACATGACGGTGTGTTATTTGAACCCTCTGAATTGCAAAAGCAAAATAAAAATAAACAAGGGGAAACGAAATGATTTTAAGACTTGGGGGGGCTTCTGTTTTCACTCTTAATCGTCACCACCCTAATTGCACTGAAGATCATCACTCATTGCAATGCGGTCAGCAGGAATTAGCCAAGGAGTTCCCATAAGGCTCAGTAGCAAAGTAAATTGATATCCACTTACTCAAGTAATGACTGAAAGTGGTATTCCAGTACAAGGTATCGACTGACAATGTTTCCAAGATCATATGCACTTTATATATTTTACAGTGACAAAAAGGAGTTAGTACAGCTCTATGGTTTTAGCAGAGAAAGAGCATAGAAATGAATACATTTGTATTGGTCCCTTACTACCCACAGGCTGTGGGCTCCTGACATTCACTAGTACACACTCACTCTGGTGTCCCACTGGCTGATGGTTTATCACATTCACCTGGTCCCCATTACTATTCCTCTTGTCCTGTGAGGTAGAACTAATGTCTGCATTTTATAGATAAGAAAACTAAGGCCCATGGAAAAAAAAGAGACACAGAGATATTCAGTGATGACCCTGAGGTGTCTACACATATATGTTCAATGTTTATACTATTTTCATTTTCCCACACTGAGGGTTTTTATATTATTTCTTGAGAGCTAATAGAATGAACCTGAGTTGTAACTGCAGCTAAACCTTCCTTGGTATATTTCAGACATCAGGTAAAAATCATGTACACCAAAATATGTGACAAATTTTTATTTTCTACAAAAGCAACCCTTATTAGGTGGGGAGGGGAAGCATGGAAGTTCCTACCAAACGTTTCAACATATAGGTACCACAGGTATGTTACATTCTGGTCCATTCAGGAATCCCTGAGAGTTTCAACTACATAGAGATGAAATGACAATCCTTTCAACTGGAGAGAGGGATCAAATAACCCAGTAATGATAAGAAAATATTAAAACTGGGATCATGCCAATGAGTAAATAGGTGCTGAATATATCAGTTGAGTTTTTGAAATCTATTAGGTCTTTATCTATTTCAGGGATAATATTTTCTATCTATCTATCTATCTATCTATCATCTATCATCTGTCTGTCTGTCTGTCTATCTATCTACACACATGTATACACACAGGCACATACCCACACACAGGCACACACACAATTGACCCCTGAATAGCACAGGTTTGAACCACACAGATTCACTTATATGTGGATTTTTTTCAATAAGTATTGTAAGTATAGTTTATCTTCCTTATTATTTTCTTGGTAACATTTTTTTTTAAATTTTAAATTAGAATTGGCATTCAATATTTTAATAGAATCAGGTGTAGAACATAGTGGTTAGACATTTATATAACTTACAAAGTGATCCCCGGATGAGTCTCGTACCCCCTTGATCTTAATAACATTTCCTTTTCTGTAGCTTACTTTATTGTAAGAACATAGTATATAATACATATGACATAAAATATGTGCTAATCAACTGTTTATGTTATCAGTAAGTTTGCTGGTCAACAATAAGCTGTTAGTTCTTAAGTTTTGGGGGAGTCAAAAGTTAATGCAGATTTTCAACTGAGTGGGGGAACACTGCCCTGACCCTTGTGTTGTTCAAGGTCATGTGTGTGTGTGTGTGTGTGTGTGTGTGTGTAGGAAAATACCTCCCTGTCCTTTCATTTAGTAAGAATAAAGGATATGTGTGTGCGTATGTGTGCCAAGACCTGTGAAAACCCTAAACTATTACCAAGATTTAGACATAACCCCCACTCTGACCATTGGAGTAAAAAGGATACGTAACCAGAGAATCATAATGCAATAGATTAGGTACAAAGACAGAGATTTACACATGGTATTTTTTGAAAGCAATGCAAACTGAGGTCAGGAAGTTTGAGTGACCTAACACCAGTTGCTCATCTGCTCAGCTATAGGCTGGGAACCAGAAGCCTCCTGAGTTACTTGCTCATGGTTCCAAAATACCACGTGCGGGCGCGCACGTACAGTGCGATTGAAACTTCGTGGCCCATGCGCAGAAGTCGGTATTTTGTGGAAGAGCTGGTATTTTGTGGAAGAGCCACACTCAAGGGGCCAAAGAGCCGCATGTGGCTCGCGAGCCGCGGTTTGCCGAGCCGCAGTTTGCCGACCACTGCATTAGACTATGCTGCCTCCCATAAATCAGCATGCAATCTGCTTCTTCCACCTGGAGTTTAGGTTGCTGGTAGTGACTGCTTTTGAGTGTATGTGTTTATGCAGCGTGGTAGAGTTGTGATGGACGGCAGACCACTGCATTGCTTACAAGCGTGCAGGAAACTCTTATTCCTGAATGTGGCTATTTTTTTGTTTTGTTTTGTTTTGTATTGTTTTGCAAAGCCCATCAATTATCTCAACTCAGTCACTCAGGCTTTGCTCGTAAATGTCAGCTCTCTGATGACCATCACGAACTGGTGCCATCTGCTCTTCTGGTTCATCAGCAGGCACCAGCTAAGTATCATTACTGGAAATTGTGCCAGCTCATCCCTTCTGCCCTTTCTGCCTGCCACAACCCTGTCCCAGCTAACAACATAGCATCAGGGTTGGAATATGACCTGTTCTAGTCTCCACACTCATGGGTATCAGCATCCTGCCATTGCCAAGTATACGGGAGGGGTAGCAGTGTGTTCCAGGTTCTCCCTGGAGTATGTGGGAGGCAGGAACTATGTTGGAGGACGCTGGAGGATGCCGAGGAGGGTGGCCTCTGCCTCTCCGGAGATGCTGTTTTGAGAGGGGAATCAGAGTCCACATAAGGTTTGGAATCCCAGGAAACAAAACCTTTAATTGAACTGGAATGAGATTGTATAGAAAAAGTGTGGCCTCATAATGGAATACCAGACAAGGACTTTTAACTAGTTTGATATGTCGTGGTGAGTGGGGATGGCCTTCATGAGTAACCTGCTGGTGCAGGGAAGGCATTGCTTGGGTAGTTACTTTATTGAATGGATGAGAAAACCTTGGTTTCTCACTCCTCTAAATAGTTCCTCTAACTATGCTTTAAAATGAGAAGAAAACATGTCAGTGTATGATTTTGCTCAAATCTGTGTACACTCATGAGGAGGAATGATTCTTATTTTGTCTAAACTATAACTTTCAATTTCTTCTCCCAATGAAGAGCAAATAAGAGCTCACCTTTCTGAGTCTTACATATGCCTAACCCTGTTCTAAGTGCTTTATGTACATTATTTTATTGAATCCTCCCAAATGCTGTAGCATAGGCATGGCAATTACCCCAATTTACAGATGAGAAAAGTGAGGCTTGAAGAGGGTAGAGTAATTTGCTCAGGAACCCAGAACTTGTCATGTCTGTGAAGGTCTTAGCCAACACCAGGTCCCAGGCTCTTAACCACTGTCAACTATGCCAATCACCATCCATGTTCTTGATCTATCCTTGATTTACAGGATGTGGGCTCAGCATACAAATTATGACAAAACAATGCAAACTGGAAGTTTGAGCATCATAGGAAATCCAGATTTGTGCTTTTTCATCTATAAAATAGGGATAACAACAGTAACTACTGCAATGATGAATACTCATAGACTATTTATAACAAAACCTGGCACATGGTGAATGCTGAATAATGCTTGTCCCATGACTGGATAACTTTGTTTTTGATTATTGTCTTTAATAGCATGTCACCGTAGCACTTGGATTTCCATATTCCTTATCCTAAAAATGATATGAATTAAAATGACTTCAGAGAGTTACTGTATAATATTAGAAAATATTATATGAAAATGTGAATTATAGTGTTCAAAATATTACATCTCCATTAGTCCTATTGCCTGCCTGCTGCCTGCCTCCCTCCTTCCCTCCCTTACTTTCTCCTTCCTTCCCTCTTTCCTTCCCTCCCTCCCTTCCTCCACACCACCACCTAAGGCAGTTTACCTCTAGGGTTGGGGGGAGGGTGATAGCAGAAGATCTTTCAGATTTGTTCAAGGAAAATGTTATTTGGATTAAGTATTATCAGTATGTCATTATCTATCCACCTGCTCTATGCCCACTCTTGCTCTGTATAGCTTTATATTGATTAGTTTCAGTTTTAGGCTCTTGAGTGATAATTTCAATGACAATAATAATGGTGGCTTGCTAGTTACCCTAGTAAACAAGTCTTTTATTCATGCTAATAGACCCATCACACACACACACACACCACTGTCTGCTAGAGAAAGGATTTGGGGACAATTGCTTAGCCTGGAAACAGAAGCTACAAAGGGTCTTAGAGGAACTATATTGTATAACAAGCATGCCTGTGCTTGAATCTGGACTGAAATAAATTTCTCTAATACATATGTTGTTGTAATAAATTTTGAATAATTAGATATTTCCTTTGTTCTCCACCATTGCAATGCTGCTACATTTAAATGGAAAGAGTCATATTTAATAGTTGCAGGAAAAGCTAATAAAAAGGTACACACATACAGCAATGCTACTACATTTAAATGGAAAGAGTCATATTAGTTGCAGGAAAAGCTAATAAAAAGGTACACACATACAGTTTGTTAAAATTAAAGAAATCAGAAAATTTTTTAAAACAACAAGATACATATTTATTACTTGAAATTATAAAGACTAATTGGTCCCCTCCTATCTTTTAACCCCCAGCATCCCATTGTTTTCTGGTCTCCACACCACCACCATCAGAACAATTGTCTCAAGGTTCCATTTTGCTCTTTCATGACAATGAATTTGAAGATGAACAAGCCCACGCTATGTTTAGGATGCTCATTAACACAAAGAAGCCAAAGTAAGATTGTGGACCAAAACGTGTCAGATAGGCAAGAGCAAGGAAGATGCAAATGCCTCATTAAAAGAAGTGATCATATGCCCCGTAGATACTGTAGAATCAGAAGTAATGCAAATTCCTTGAAAGCCAAAGGGCTGGCAGCCAAATACATATGAGATACTGAGAATAACTCTTGTTTTATTTTCCAAATCATTTTCTATTGTACACCCAGGTGGGAGTGGAGAGAAATAGTTTTTGAAATGTTTTGGGGAAACCCTAGTGAACAAACAAGCCCTTAAAACTTTGTTTTCTCTTGTGTTTATGACTTAAAAATGATTATTAATATCTAAAAGAAAAATTATTTCCTGGTTACCACAGAGCAAACCTGAGTTAGGTTGTGAGTGTACCTCTGAATTTTGAAGCAACCACAAATTTATATATATTTTTCATGGGAGGGTGAAAACCATTCTGGGTCATGATTTTATTGTGACAACCTCTGTTCTAAAATGAAGGGATGGACCTGGAGATTATAGTGCTAAGTGAAATAAGCCAGTCAGAGAAAAACAAATACCATATAATCTCACTCATATGTAGAATCTAATGAACAAAATAAACTGATGAACAAAATGGAAACAGAGGCATGGATACATGGAACAGACTGGCAGCTGTCAGAGGGGAGAGGGGTTGAGGGGATGGATAGAAGAAGATGAAGGGATTAAGCAAGAGAGAGAGAGAGAGAGAGAGAGAGAGAGAGAGAGAGGGGGATGGATAGAAGAAGATGAAGGGATTAAGCAACACACACACACACAGAGAGAGAGAGAGAGAGAGAGAGAGAGAGAGAGAGAGAGAGAGAGAGAATAGTGTGGTGATAGCCACAGGGAAGTGGAGGTGGGCAAAGGGGAATAAATTGGGATGGAGTGAGATTTTGGTTGATGAGTGAATGATGATGTTTTCTTGACTTGAAACCTCTATGATTTTGTGAACCAATGTCACCCCAATAGGTTCAGTAAAAAAATAAATAAGGAAAAATGAAACCCAGAGAATAGCAGACAATCCCAGAACCAGATTATAATCAAAGCATCACACCTTCTCCCTGACTTCAGGAAGCTCTAAAATCAAGAAGACAAGATCCATAGCAGTAAATTATTGCTGCTATGAAAAAAAAAAAAAAGTTCTTTGCTAGTGTTAAGAACTTTTTTCTTTCTAGGTTTTCCTCTTTTGCTTAACTACTCACTCCTTTGATTGCTTGGTTATAATGAAAGAACTTCAGCAATCTAATATCAGCTTCCACCATTTCTTTAGAACTGCTCCACAAGAGCCTTTAATATATTTTGCCATTTAAAATGTATCTCTCAGCTACTTTATTACAGAGAAGCAAACAGAAAACATTTTCGCTTAGAATACTCTGCTGTGACAAACTCACAAGTTACCTGCCTCTCTGAATTTATTTGCCTTTTCCTGTAATTCTGAGACAGCCGAGCATGTCTGAAGATGGATAGACATGCATTGAAATTTAATTCTGCCACTTGGAAGGCAAGTAATTGACTTTGTTGGCCCGTCCTCTTCTTTTAGATCTCTTGATATTGGAGGACCTAGGGCTCATTTCTTTGATCTCAACTAATCTTTAATTTCCTAGGTTATTTCATCAAGCACCATGGCTGGATTTATATATCTTTAGATTAAATTAAATTAATGCCTTTAGATTAAATTAATATCCATATTGAAAACTTAAGAAGACATCACTAAAATGGCCAAAATTAAAGAGACTAATAATGCCAGATGTGGAGTAGGATGTGATGGGAGTATAAATTGGCACAAACACCAATTTATATGGAAAATGATTTGGCACTATGTATTAAACTAAAGAAATGTATCAGTTAACCATATAATCCAGTAATTCTACCACTAGCTACACATTCCAAACAAAATTCACATATGTGTGGAACAAGTGGCATGGCCAGAATATGCATAACAGCATTATTCCTAATGTCTTCAAATTAAAAGTTAAATACTCATCAGTATAAGATTGAATGAATCAAGTGTGTTAGAATATTAAGTATTATATATTTATATAAATATATATATACATATAAATTATATATTTAAATATTTTACATAAATGGTAGAAATAACCTTAAAATCTGGGATATTAGTTGCCTGTTGAGGGAGGTAGGAGGCAGTGATTGGAGGGCATGGGGATCCTGCAGTTCAGGACATTTTCTTGTTTCAGTATGGGTGCTGGTAGCATGAGTCATTACTTTGTGATAAACTACAGAATTATGAACTTTCCTGCTGTGCATCTTCTTAAAGTATGCTAAGTTTCACAAAAGAAAAGATTTATGGAGTTTTAAAACATTATATCTTCTGTCCAGACTTCTTTCTTAAACTCTAGTCATACATTCAACTCTCTACTTGACCTCTTCACTCATATAACTAATAGCAGGAACTAAAAATATTCAAAACTAAACTACTGATCTTCTTCCCAAATTTGTTTCTCCTCTTGTCAGTTGATGGCAACTCCATCCTTCTAGTTGCTCAGTTCCAAAACCTTGGCCTGATCATTTTCTCCACTCCTTCTCTCATATTTCTACATTCAATTCTTAAGTCAATCCTTTGGTTTTATCTTTTATGCATACCCAGAGGTCCCTTTCATCAAATATTGACTGTTATCACTCTGATTCAATTTACTATCCTCTTTTGCTTATTTCTGCTGTATTACCCTAACTGTTCACCATGCTTCTACCACATTCTCTACAATTTATTTTCAACGCATCAGCCAGAGTGGTCCTTTTAAACTAAAAATCAGATATTATCATTCCTGTGCTTAAAGACCCTACCACAGGCCCTGTTTCACTCATAGTATTCCTAATGGCCTCACTTCTTGTGTCCTATTATAATTTTTCTTGCTCTCTCTGCTAAAGCAATACCAGTTTCCTTGTTATTCTTCAAATATGCCACCCAGACACACTCTCCTTTTAGAGACTTTGTTCTAGCTTTTCCCTATTCCTGGAATACTTTTCTCCAGATATGTGCTTGGCTTATTCTATATCTTCCAAGCATTGTAATATTATTATCTCAATGGGTCTATCCTAACCAGTCTATTTTATTGAAACCCTAGGCTTCTTACAATACCCCATGCCCTTTTCTCTCTTTTTCATTTCTTCTTCATATAGCACTTATTATCTTCTCATTTAATAATGTATGAGGTTATTGGTTATTGTTGGCTTTCCAGAAATAAAATGTCTGTTTTCTACTTTCAAGTTTCTAGTGCCTACATGACATAAATAGTTACCTGATCTTATGACATTCAATTTCTTCATCTCTAAGGTATGGATAATAATGCCACTTATGTGGGGGGGGGGGGGGTTAAAATTAAGAGTGGTAGCAATGGAGGTCAGCAATGATTAGGTTTTTTCATCAACTGAACTGTGGTTATTATATGTAAAGTTCTTAGCACTAAAAACCCCACAAGTTTATTCTTTTAGTCTTATGTAGCAAAGGAGTGTGTACACAACTCTTCATGTTATAGAGAGATAAAACATAGACACATTTTATGATCTCTCTAGATATTTATACTCCAGTTGCATTCAAAGGCTTTCAAAGATAACTGTTCAAGTGGAATTGTAGCTCTGATATGAAGATTACATGTAACAATCCAAATAAATCAGTATCATGCTTACAGTAGGTATTTGATGTTTGAAATTCTTCTTCTTATATCTATTAATAAAAGGCTGATACTTGAGATGAATAAGAAAGGGAAACATTAATAGGTCTAAGATAAATATTCAACCTTACATTCACACATTCTAATGGAAAGAGAGTAGATGAAAGCTTATTTATAGATCACAGTAATCTTAGAAATCTTTTTTTTTTAAATATATTTTATTGATTTTTTACAGAGAAGAAGGGAGAGGGATAGAGAGTTAGAAACATCAATGAGAGAGAAACATCGATCAGCTGCCTCCTGCACGCCCCCCACTGGGGATGTGCCCGCAACCAGGGTACATGCCCTTGACCGGAATCGAACCCGGGACCCCTGAGTCCGCAGGCCGACGCTCTATCCACTGAGCCAAACCGGTTCGGCAATCTTAGAAATCTTTACCTAGGCTGTTTTAAACTAAGCCATTCACTTATTTAGTATGCAGCTTAAATGTATCGAGCTCTTGCCCCCCAGCCATTGTTCTGGGTCCTAGAAACACAGCATTGAACTAGCTCCCACCCTTCCCTTTAAAAACTCTGGCATACTGGTAAAGAGAAACGAATGATTGGAAGATTGATTACAACTACTGAAACTTCAAAGCTGATCTCGTTTGTGTTCACTTTCCTGTTTACCTTTTCCATATACATTGGCCTTATAATCACCTAGAACCAAAATAGAAAACCATAAAAATGCATCCCCTCTTCTCCTGTTTGATCCTCTCCTGTCACAGTCATGGGCCAATAGTGTGGAAGTTCCCCCATGCACAGCCCAGGTGTCACCTTCCTGTTTC
This sequence comes from Myotis brandtii, assembly GCF_000412655.1. NCBI lineage: Eukaryota > Metazoa > Chordata > Mammalia > Chiroptera > Vespertilionidae > Myotis > Myotis brandtii. The sequence goes on from NW_005370224.1 coordinate 68,030, forward strand.
TCTGTTTCATTCCAAATATTCCCATGACTGTTCACTCACCTAAGGCTGGATGTGTTTCCCATAGAGTGTGCTTAACAGTGCAGTTTTAAGATCCCACCATCAGCATTCAAATCCTGATTCTTACGCTTATTAGTGGTGTGATCCTGAGCACATTACTCACATCTGAGAACCTCAGTGTTCTTCTCTGCCAAATGGGGATGATAGCTATAATAGTCTAGCAATGAATTAATTAATAGCTTTCCAATATGTTAATGAGAACAAAGTGCTTAGAACAGTACTTGGCACTTTGATATAAGTGCTAACTACTGTTGTCATTAACATTGCCACTATTGTTATTATGTTTTTTCAAAAACATTATTCAGCCCTATTTCAGTTGAAGACTATGCTTTCTATATTGTGTCTAATGCTGATATAACTTTCCTTTCTCTTTATTACCAGGAAAGCATTTCTCATATATTTTCCTACCTGTAACAACTGTTATTTGGCGTTTAGGGTTAAAAAAAAAACACATTCATGCAATCTCAAGGAAATGAGCTAGAGTGATGGGGACACTTTTGTTAACTAGTTTCTAGGGAAGAAGGTGGTTTCTAATTTCCAAGCCTAGAGTCCTTCCCAGGAAGAAAAATATGTTTCTGCATTTTTTGAAAACTATCTGCTGGACAGTAAAGAGTCATTATCTGGAATCATTCTGGGCACTCAGAGGACTTTTAATATATTTTCCAACATTGCAAGCTTCTGTCTAGTTTTTTTTTTCTTTTAATGTGGAAAACCTCATGCATAATGAGATTTTAGAACCAAGTAAATTCAGAGGAGAATTAGGGAATCCAGGTTGGCTTCAGTAGTTTGTGATGCTCATGGAAGGTCACACCCTTTATATCACTCTGGGTTGCTCTCCATCATTCTTGGCATGTGCAATTATTTTTAATTTTCAAATTATATAGCTAGCACTTGAGCTACACCAGCTAATCCCCCTCTAACTAATAAGGTCCTCTGTTTCTACCTTTATTGATTAATTATCTCTTGGAGTTTTTAATATCCATTTGTGTTTAATTTGCTGATATTAAAAATGCCTCATTCCTGAAAGTGATGAATAGTCTTCCAAAAGACAGGACTTCCGTTTTGATTTATGTAATACTGAGTTCACTGGAGTCTGTCTCAAAGCCTGCCATTGGAGATCCTTGGAACAAAGAGCCCTGTAAGGACACTTTTCAGGTCTTTAAATACTTCCCTGTGGCCTAGTAATTAAACTGTATTTTTTTTTAAAATTTGGACTTCTATGGAGATCTTCAGCACCAGCTTCCAAAATGACTCCCCCATTTTGAACTACTGTTTCATTGCACAAATCCTCCAAACACACCTATGTATCCCTACCTAACTTTTGCATAAGTAGTCCTCCTACTCAAAGACCTTCCAGTCCCACTGACCTTCTAGAATTTTCTCTGCCTATTTAAATTCCATTTATTCTTCAAAAGCCAAGAGGTGAGCATCTACACCCAGAGTAATTTATTCTTCCTCTCAATATTTTTTGCTTCTGCTATCTGTACTATTCATTTTGATTTATATATTTAACTTTCTCTGTGCATGTCCTGGCTCTTCACTATACTATGAACTTTTAATTTAAGTCTACTTTTATATACTCGGTGCCAATAGTTCTCAAAGCATGGTCCTGGTTCTTAGCTGCTGTAGCATCTGGGTACTTGTTAGAAATACAGATTTTCAGGCCCCACCACAGATGTACAGAATCAGATGTTCTGAGGTTGAGGTGAGTGATTTGTATTTTAAAAGCTGTTTTGGTATTATTGATGTAAACTCAAGTGTGAGAACCAAACTGGTCCTCAAACTTAAATGCATATTGGAATTGCCTGGGAGAGTTTTTAAAATTCTGATTCCAGGGCATCATCCCCAGAGGTTTGGACTATACAGTACTTGGGGGAGGGCAGCCTGAGCATTGAGATGTTTTCAGAGTTCCACATATGATTATATTCTGCAGCAATATTTGGAAATCACTACTCTCCACAACACTGCTTTTTTTCTCTCTCAGAGTAGTCAGGGCTAAACATATCAGACACTCACATACTTGTTAGTTCAAATGAAATTCTTCTTATTCTAACAAGAGCTAAACCCCTTTGGATAGGAACAAAAACACATCTCTTCCTAAGCGTGACACTGGTTTTGGAATTCTCTCCATTTCTTTTCATTCCTCCATTACTTTCCTTTCTCAGTCCATTAGACTTCATCTTTAGCATAATTCTTTTTATTTTTTTTCTTTATTGATTAACGTATTACATATGTGTCCTTCCCTTAATGATCCCACATAAATTAAGATATATTGTGTTGTTAAATTTACAATGTTTTTCAATAGAGTTAGCATAATCCTTAACAAAGAACTCCAAATTTAGCATACAATGTACTTATTCAAGGAATTGTGACATAAAATATTTTGTGAATAATATTAAGTAATTTCCTTGGGATTTTATTTTTAAAAATATTTTAGGACCTGGTCAGGTTTCTAAATGGTTGGAGCATCTTCCTGTACACCAATTGCGGGTTCAATTCCCAGTCAGGAAACATACCTAGGTTGTGGGTTCGATCCCAGGTAGAGGCACATATGGGACATAGCCAATTGATCTCTCTCTCTCTCTCTCTCCCTCCCTCCCTCCCTCTCTCCCTCTTTCCCTCCCTTCCTCTCTCTCTAACATCTATAAAAACATGTCCTTGGATAAGGATTAAAAATTAAAAAAATATGTTTTTGTATGAAATACTTGATACATGTAAAACAATATATGTCATATGGAAGTCAAAAATAATAAATAAACAAACAACTTTGTGCCCTACCATTCAACTTAGTGTGCATTTTAGTTGTTTGTTAAATATCCTTAATCACCAAAGGAACAAATGATTTTCAAACCTTTCTAGATATTATTATAGGTTAATAAAAGAAAGATATAAAGGCAAGAGTATCTCTCTACCAGTCACCAAAATGTAAGATGTATATAACTTATCCCCCATGCTAGCAGGTATCTTTGGTATGAAAATATAAATATAGATTGCCATTTGAACAGGAATTTGACATGTTATGAAGTAACCTACACAATCCTACTGTGATATTGTGAGTATGCGTTACTCTTTTTGAAAATGTGGATTCATTTCTGGATTTTGGGGGCGTGTCGCCTTTCTAAATCTCAAGGTACAGTGTTAATAGCCTGACAGGGAGAACATGGTCCCTGGCTCAGTTCTGTGAATTACTAACAAATAGACCATGGAAATTCAAGTGAGCCAAATTGTACAGTTCCGTTCAATTTGGGAGTTTGTTTTACCGGTGCTGATCTACACTATCTTCATTAGAAAATGTTCTTTCCTAAACCTTCTAACAGATCTGAAGTAAAGATTTGTTGACAAATTGGTGTTTCTATGCACTTCTCTGTTTCTTTCCTTCCATCTTTTATTCCAATAGGAAATATTTTCCCTGCTCTGGTTTCTGTACAAGACTTTTCCTAATTATCAATACCTCTGCAAAGTTTAAATGTTGTAAGTGTAGATGCTGTTGTATATGATTATTCATTGTACCTAGTCATCCAAAATCTTTCAACAGAGAGTTGAGGGAACAAACATCTCCTAATTTTAAATTCCTCACCTTTAATCTTAAAGTGAGGGAGAACAGTGGATTGGACAATATCCAAATTCCATATATCTTTTTCTAGAAATGTTAATGTTAACTAATCTTGCTCAATCAAATCATCATGGAAATTGAGTTAAATACTTAAAATCTGCATTTCTGAAATACTACTTAATTTACCAACTCAGCAAGTGCATGAAGTCAAACTGCAGATACATTTATAAATTTATTAGAGTTGTAATCTCTCTTGTGCTATTTTGGCTTAGATAAAATGGTTACATTGAATTTAAAATGAAATTTACTATTCATTTACTAATCACCTTACATATGGGAAGGTGATTTAAATAAATTTTCTCCTAAATAGTAAGTTTTAAATTTATTTGTATATTTGTCTATGTTTTCAAACCCTATTTACCACCTCAGTTTTTCTAATTGATGGGAAAAACATCTTGTTAACTTATGTCGGATATTTTGACTTATTTTTATGCCTCATTTTCTGAAGTTAACACTCCATATGCCATTCCATAATATCTATATTAATGTATTAATTAATTGTGAAGTTTTTATACAAATAAGAAACAAGGCAGATGTGTTTAACAATTTCCCCAAATATATTTTCAATGCGAAACTTGACATCATTCTGTATCATCAAACTCCTGTTGTCCTGAATGTCTTCTTTAGTCCCTTTAATTACATTCAACTCAATTCAAGATAATTAAAAATTCATAGTGCTCTCAAGAACCAGCGGAAGAGAAAATATATTGGGCAATATATGGCCACTGACACACAGTAAGAAAACACTGAAAACGAGAGAATGGTGTATGTGAAGCTGATCTGTATGCAGGCATTTCACATCCAGCTCCAGCCAAAATTCAATAAATTCTCATCCTCTATAAATCCCACTCCTCTGATATTCAATGCTGGGGAAATATATACTGGTAATCACTCAATTTTCTGCTGGCTTTCTTGGCTTGCCGTATCTTCCATCAAAGCCATACTGAGCCATAGAAAAGCCTCAGGCAAAATGAAAAGCCACTAATAATGATTTTGATAGATTTTTTTCATTATTTTTTGACTTTTAAAGTACTACATTAAAATGATCTGTTTGATCACTGAATGTTTGCCCCTCCCCTACATTTTGTGCTTGCCTTACCCTACTCCCATCCTGCCTTCTACTTTCCCTTTGCTCTACATCTATATTACTTCCTATAGAATCTAAAACTTGATAGCTCATCTTGCATAAAGTCCCGAATGTAAGGTAAAAATGAAGATTGTGTAATGAAAGTACAATTCAATTGTCCAAGAGGCCATGTCAGTACTGATGTGAAAACGAGATCCCACAATTTGTATGATCTTTACCAGTTCCCACAGATGTCTCTGTCTCCCATGTCTCACCTTAACCAAAGTGCTAGAGCTAACTCATGCATAAACAAGACTTTTTCTTTTTTCTTTTCTTCTTCACTGACCTAGCACAGGACTGATTTCTTTGGAAATTTCACTTCTCCATGCTGACAGTCCCATCACTTGCAGGACATTCATTTACTATTCCTTTGTCACATATTCGAATGTGCCTGCTTCTGAGAAACACATCACCCACCACTCCTCAGTTACTAGACACAGAGAGGGGGGGATACCTAGAAAAGAAGGGTCTTTACAATAAATTGTTGATGGTAATAAACGTTAAAAAAAACACATTTCCCTGAGATGTAGCCAAAGTAAGGGTGATGTATTGCTACAGAAAATCAGGGACGCGTGTTTTCATCGTCTCCATGAAAACCAGTTGTTAAACTTTACCGCTGCTCATGGAGAGTGAGCTACAGCAGGATCCTCTGGTCTCCGGGAGATGAGCATTTTTTCCTTGATTGACAGCGACTCAATTTAATGAGAAATACTACAGTAACCTTCACTCCTCTGGGGCGCAGTTCTCTCATTTGAAAAATGAAAGCACTGAATTAGTTTCACTCCAGATGTTTTCCAGCTCTTAAAAGAATTCTCCCACCTACTCCCATGATTCTTTAAGAAGTTCCTCTGTTTTTGACTCAAGCTAATAAAATAAGTGAAAGTGGGATTACACTGTAATTTCATTTTTTTTTTAATTTGTGATAGCTACTGTGACAAATTATTTGGTTATGAAAAACTGCACACTTTAAACACCCTTTAAATTCCCTTTCACTAACATCAAGGCTGAAACTTCCTCTGACCATTCCAGACTGGTCCAAAACAGGCAAAATAAGAAACCTATCCTAGGATCCAAGTTCCAGCAATGATTCCTTGTTTTAATGATTTTATATTGCTTGCAATCTTATAATACTACTAGAGGCCCTGTGCACAAAAATTTGTGCACTCAGGAGGGGGGTTGTCCCTTAGCCTGGCCTGTGCCCTCTCCCAGTCTGAGACCCCTCAGGGGATGTCCACCAGCCGGCTTAGGCCCGCTCCCCCGGGGGGATCGGGCCTAAGCTGGCAGTCAGACATCCCTCTGACAGCCTGGCAGCCCTCCGAGGATGTCCACTTGCCAGTGGGGAGCAGGCCTAAGCTGCAGTCGGACATCCTTAGTGCTGCTGAGGAGGCAAGAAAGGCACCTGCCACCACCACTGTGCTGGCAGCCATCAGCCTGGCTTATGGCTGAGCAGAGCTTTCCCTGTGGGAGCGCAATGACCACCATGGAGCATCTCCTGCATTGAGCGTCTGCCCCCTGGTGGTCAGTGTGTGTCATAGTGACCAGTCATTCCCTGTAGTTCTGCTGTTAGGGTCAATTTGCATATTATCCTTTTATTATATAGGATAGAGGCCTGGTGCATGGGTGGGTGCCGGCTGGTTTGCCCTGAAGGGTGTCCCCTTCAGGGTTGGGGTCCCCACTGGGGTGCCTGGCCAGCCTGGGTGAGGGGCTGAGGGGCTGAGGGCCGTTTTCAGGCTGGCCACGCCCACGGGCTAGAAGCAGGTATCTGGGATTTCTTTAACTTCTATAATTGAAACTTTGTTGCCTTGGCCCGGCCCAAAGCCTGGGTTTCCCCTGGCAACCCAGGTTCCCAGTCCCTCCTTGAGTGGAGGCCATGCTGGCTGGAAGCAGGTATCTGGGGTTTATTTATCTTCTATAATTGAAACTTTTTAGCCTTGAGCGAAGTTCACGGCTGGCAGGGCAGGCGGGAAGCTGGGCTTCCTCCATCGCCAGGGGCAACTCAAGCCTCCTGCTCGCTCCAGCTCCATGGCTGCCGCCATCTTTGTGACGGAGTGAGGGTTAATTTGCACATTATGCTTTTATTAGATAGGACTAGAGGCCTGGTGCACAAAATTCGTGCACTGGTTGGGTTGCCCCTCAGCCCAGCCTCTCCAATCTGGGACCCCTCAGGGGACATCCCTCTCACAATCCAGGACTGCTGGCTCCCAACCGCTCGCCTGCCTACCTGCCTGATTGACCCTAACCGCTTCTTCCTGCCAGCCTGATCACCCCCTAACCACTCCTCTGCCAGCCTGATAGACGTTTAACTGCTCCCCTGCCGGTCTGAATGCCCCCAACTGCCCTTCCCTGCCAGCCCCGTCACCCCTAACTACCCTCCCCTGCCAGCCTGGTTCCCCTCAACTGCCCTTCCCTGCTGGCCTGATTGCCCACAACTTCCCTCCTTTGGCAGCCATCTTTGAGGGCATGGCAATCAATTAGCATATTCTCTCCTTAATGGTTGTGGGCACTGCCATCTTTGAGGGCATGGCAGTCAATTAGCATATTCCCTCCTTATTGGCTGTGGGCGCTGCCATCTTCTCAGCCTGCTGCTCAGTTGTTTGGTCGTCCCTCACTATCCCCCTGCCAGCCTGGTTGCCCCATGAAGCCTGCTGATCAGTTGTTTGGTCGTCCCTCACTAACCCTCCTGCCGGCCTGGTCACCCCATGCAGCCTGTTCAGTCATCAGTTCGGTTGTGATGATCGCTTAGGCTTTTATATATATAGACTAGAGGCCCGGTGCACGAATTCCTGCACCAGTGGGGTCCCTCGGCCTGGCCTGTGGGATCGAGCCAAATCTGGCTGTCTGACATCCCCTGAGGGGTCCCAGATTGCAAGAAGGTGCAGGCCAGGCTGAGGGACCCCACCGGTGCACGATTGGGGCTGGGGAGGGATTCGGGAGGTTGGCCAGCCAGGGAGGTTCCGTGGGAGGGCTCCAGGGCATTTCTGGCATGTCTAGCTTAGTCCCAATTGGCCGGACCCCAGCAGCAAACTAACCTACCAGTAGGAGCACCTGCCCCCTGGTGGTCAGTGTATGTCATAGTGACTGGTCGACCAGTTGACTGTCTGCCCCCTGATGGTCAGTGCATGTCATAGCGAGTGGTTGAGCAGCCTTAGCATATCATTAGCATATTACGCTTTGGTTGGTTGAATGGACGACCAGATGATTGGATACTTAGCATATTAGGCTTTTATTATATAGGATATTGCTTCATTGTCATTTCCTGGGCATTTACTTCATAGTAAGAAACTGGGGACAAAAGTGTTGCCTGCATGCGGAACTTATTGTCCCTACAAGACAATCTGAAGCTTCTACTTGGAACTATGATCCTCCTAGTTTGCACTCAACTGGTCTTTCACCCAAAGGAGGACTTAAGATGTCTAGAAGCCTCCCAGAATACCTGTGGTTAATCTTGAGACTATATTTAAGTCTCACAAACTTTTATGTACACTCAATATTCAGTGAGAGTTTATTCTCCCACTTTCATGTAAAATCAACACACTTGGTTTTCGTTAATAAGTTTTCAGAAAATGTAAGCTCTTTTACACTGGTATCTCAAGGCATCTCAATCAAATCTCATAATACTGGGAACTGGTCGGGGAGAATTGATCCTCCATTTTAAAGAAGAAGAAAGAATTCTCGGATTGTGAGTCTTAAAATAAATTGGACCCTGAATCTTCTAACTCTCTGAGCCTCAAGTTTGGGGATTAAAGGAGTGAGAGCTGTAAAGTGAATGTTTGCTAAAAGAGAATGCTTCCTGCATGGGCATCTTCAGAGCAAAGAATTTCTTTCTGTGTCCTCTAACAATTTTACAAAGGTGATGGAGATCCTAGTAGCTTGGAAAGTAGGAATATTTTTAATATTGTGTCCATATGTGATGCCATAGATAGAAGAGATCTGTGACCTGTTCTAACCATAACTATCATTAAAGATATCCATGAAGTGATGCTTATGAGGTGATGGGTGCATCAGGATAGCAATGCTTGGAATTATTTCAATGCTTGGGATTATTTTACTTAAATATATGTAACTAGTGCTCAGCTACATATAGGTAAGATCCAAGGGAAAATGGACCCCTCAGAGGATTTTTAAAATATTTCTAAAGAAGGAAAGGTTAAATAAAACAGATGATATCTTCTCTTAATTATCACAAGCAGGGATGGAACCAAGAGCATTCAGAATCCTAAATAGCAGATAATCCAAAGGTCATCTTTGTCTTTGGAGCATATAATACAATTTCTTTTGTAGCCCATCTTCCTGCTATGTAACTGAACAGCCAATTTTGTTTTAATTTCCTGAGAATAATCCAGTTTAAGGTGAAGGGCTCAGGGGCACAGTGGCTCCCAGGAAATCAGACTGGCATTCCCAGTCACAGGAGAAGGGTTCAAATGAAGATAATCACAATCTTGTGCTTAAGGCCACATTTACCAGAAGAAAGGAGTTTCCAAACCGGGCCATGGAACAGGCTGCATTAATCAGCACTTTATTTCCTCAATAGCTTTAGCACCCTCATTTGTTATACCACCCAGAGCAAACCCACAATACAAGGGTCAAGATAATCATACTTCTAGCTAAGGATTTTAGTGAAACTCTTTGGTCTTGGTGAAAAAGTAAAAACAGAAACACAGCATGCCTCAGTCTCAAGATGTGCATGTGTAGTCTAGCCCCTCCCCCCATGAATTAGGGAATAAACACTTTGAGGGCAATTATATTGTCTTTGTCTTGTATCACAGCACAAAGACCATTGCAATCATCAGGGCTAATGTTCAATTTACATATGCTAGAAAAAAGAATGAATGAAGCTTGTTCTCTTTATTTACTTTAAAGTTTATGAGGAAGAATTTTATTTTAAAAAGAACTACCTGGAGAAGTATAGATTAACTTTTAGTTCACTGTATCACTGTATTTTTAATGAACTTTCATTCTATATTTTCTCCAAATAATTAATGACAAAGCCTTACCATATGTTTTTTCCACAATCAACAAATCCACACATGCCTCCTTAGATTGCCTTTGTCAGGAACAAATATTACAGGAAGAGGTCAGGTTCCCCTTTGTCAGTTACTATGGGCTCAGCTGTTTGACAATGATCCAAGGAGTGGAATGGGGACTGTGAAAATTATGAGAAATAATTTTGACCAAATGCACTGTGATTATCAAAGTTCAAGTCCAAGAAAATATCTGTGGGTAAATTTCATGAATAATTCATTCTGATTATTGCTATTAGCTGTTAATGAAAATCATGAAATGATTTATAATGGACTAATTTGCTATGACTTTGTATATTTCCTCTATCTTGTTTTTATTCTGGCCCTGAATTCCACCAGTTCTTTTACTATGAGAAAAAAAATGTAATGGAGATATCCATATAAGTCTACCTCCTATATCCATATTCCAGTAAGTCTACTTCCTATATGCCTGCAATACAGGAACCAGGCAACCCTCCATGCAGTTTTATTTTTCTAATGAACTACTCTTGACTAAACTGCCTATAAACCAATGTTTTTAATCCTCAACCAAGGATATGCTTATAGACTTTAGAGAGAGGAGAAAGGGGAGACAAAGAGAGGGAGAGACATGGATGTGAGAGAAAACATCGACTGATTGCCTTCCATATGTGCCCCTACCAGGGTATGTGTCCTGACTGGGAATTGAACCCACAATTGGGTTCAATACGGATGATGCTCCAACAACTGAGCAACACCAGCCAGGACTGAAATCAAATTTATTAGAAATATTGGAGCACCGAGGAACTTATAATTGAGCATCATTATTTTATATTTCATTATTTAAAAAATGTTGGGCAGCATTATTTGTAAAATGCATTTAACAAATAATGACATCCAATAATGTCATTAATAAACCTTTAATAATATTCAAAAGTCCAGAATTTTTGCTCTGTTTTTACAGTTTGTCTAAGAACTAATAAAAGATGGTATGTGGTATAAAATATGGTATATGGCCCTGACCAGTTTGGCTCAGTGGATAGAGCGCCAGCCTGAAGACTCAAAGGTCCTGGGTTCAATTCTGGTCAAGGGCATGTACCTTGGTTGCGGGCACATACCCAGTGGGGAGTGTGCAGGAGGCAGCTGATTGATGTTTCTCTCTCATTGATGTTTCTAACTCTCTATCTTTCCCCCTTCCTCTCTGTAAAAAATCAATAAAATATATTAAAAAACAAACAAAAAATATGGTATATGCCTATTTCAAAGGCGATGAATCAGAGATACTGTTAACAGTTTTGCTCAAGACTTTGCAGCTATTATGTGTCAGGAATTGAACTAGAGCATGACCCCTCTGATTATTGTCTGTTAACTGTATAACTATTCCTCGATGAAGCTAGTATTTGAGTAATAAAATTAAGACACAACACAATTATTAAAACACAAGAGATTAGCTCAAGTGTATAACTTGAGGCAGCTTTCACTTCTGGATGTATCTCTTATATCATTTTCATTGGTGTGTTTCCAAAAAATAGCTGTTATATTTGTCAATGTCACTGAAACAATACATGGTTGTCCAGGGAGTGGGTTCTCTTTCCTTACTCCCCCATACCTGTTCTCTTCTCCTCTTCAACTCCCCTGTGTCCACTTGAATAGTGGGGTTCAGACTGGGGAGCAGAAGAATGGCAGCTGGTCCCCAGCACTAACTACCACACCAAGGACCATTAACAACTGCAGCAACTTTACTGCAAGAATAATAAAAAATGAACAAATACCACTCAGTAATCCCAAGTTTCCCCTGTACCATTGGAGCAGTTGGATAAACTTCCTCAGACAGCAGAAACTAGAAGGATGAAGATGATACAAGGAAGATATTTATGAAGGGCACTTTTGAAATTCTGTCATGAGTGGTTTTCAGTCATAATGTTATTGTATACATACGCTCTAAAATTAGAAGAAAGAACTTCACCACTACTGTTGGGTAGAACTCAGGAAGGTAAACTCACAATTAATTATGACTAATCAAAAACCAAAAAAAAAAGAAAATAAGTTTTGTGTTCAGAAATAGAAATGCTTAAATTTAAATGCCTCAAGGATCGTTTTGAGTAGTATTAGATATTGAATAATATATATATCTCAGAATAGTACCGGCACATAGGAAGAGTGATGTGTTAAATATTTAAACATATCCAGGTGTTATGATGATTATTTTTAAGATGACATATTTTCTTTTCATGTATTTAATGTTTCATGAACACCTACTCTGGGCAGGTGTGTGTCACATGTTGGGAATCAAAGATAAACAGTGCTTGGTTCCTGTTCTAAAGGAAGATTTGGGTTCTCATTGACCCCTGCTTTATCCTGTTGTTCTTTAATAATGTCCTTGAAAAGCCATTGAGTGTGGCTTTTTTCCCTCTTCCTTCTCCACACAATTTGCCAGATATAGATGGTCTTTTCACCAGTCCTTGGGCTTCCTCAGCCCTTGCCAGTGTTTGTACACACCTATTCATCCCTTCTTCCTTTTGCACACAATTTGCCAGATATAGATGGTCTTCTCACCAGTCCTTGAACTTCCTACTGTGTGTCCTCAGCCCTTGCCAGTGTTTGTACACACCTATTCATAGGCCTAAATATGATGATGATTATGTCAATTACTAAGAAAACTGGATTACTTTCGTTACATAACAGGGAATCAGCACACGTCTTTAGAGAGGAAGCAAGAAATGCCTGTTTGAAAAACACCAACGTTTTAGTAAATGTGTGGGTTAATTAGCATATTGTCGCGGCCATCTTGTGACGACCTTGTGTGAGGGCGTGGCACCACCTAGGCTTTTATTATATAGGACTAGAGGCCCGGTGCACAAAAATTTGTGCACTCGGGGGGGAGGGGAGGTCCCTCAGCCTGGCCTGTGCCCTCTTGCAGTCTGGGACCCCTCGGGAGATAACTTATCCTGTTGTTCTTTAATAATGTCCTTGAAAAGCCATTGAGTGTGGCTTTTTTCCCTCTTCCTTCTCCACACAATTTGCCAGATATAGATGGTCTTCTCACCAGTCCTTGAACTTCCTACTGTGTGTCCTCAGCCCTTGCCAGTGTTTGTACACACCTATTCATAGGCCTAAATATGATGATGATTATGTCAATTACTAAGAAAACTGGATTACTTTCGTTACATAACAGGGAATCAGCACACGTCTTTAGAACTTCTGGCGATTTGCTATTAAGTATCATGATTTGACAAAGAGAACCACAGATTCATTAAAACCAAGGTGACCATCTGCTCAGGTTTGCCCAGGAATCCTGGTTGATTCCTGCTGTGCTGGCTTAATTACTAACAGAAACCCATTTCCTCCTCAAAAGATGATAAATTATATGGACATCCTACTTAAGAAAAGGAAACCCCAGGAAAATGCATGGGGTGTGATGGGAATAAGGGTCCTGTCCTTAGAATAAGTGGGTGGCAGCAAGTGACACTAAGCCAGTCACTGCCGCCTTCTTGGTTTGAGTTCCTTTGTAGTAAATTGGGAGTGTCCTTCCCAGCCTTGCTTTTTGAAAGTTTCAAATGAAATAAGCATCTAATGGGTTTTGAGAATCCAATGTGTGCTTTAATGTTAATGCTAATGTTTCAACTCTAATGGCAGAAACAAATAAAGCAGGAAAGAGGGAGGAGGGCGGAGTAGGGGTGGGGAGGGAGGGAAGTAGATTATTTTGGTGTTTAGTTTGGCATACCTCCAGGCTGGATGTCTGAGTCAATGTGGCCAAACATCCAAAAACTGAGCAAAAGCACTACCCAGTGGTGAAATCCAGAAGCAACAAATAAGAGACAAGATAGTGTGGGAATCAGAAAGTCCTAGATTTGAATCTCACAGCTATCACTAGCTTTGTAGCCTTGGGCAAAACACTTGGACCCTCCCTCTGTGGAGTCATTAGTAGCATGAGAACAATACTCCTTGCCTTTACAGAGTCCAGGCTAGGAATTGGGTGATGTACATACATTCCCTAACAGGGGAAGGTGCCCTGGGACAGGTTAGCAACTGAAAAAAGATTGGTGGCCCAAACGTCAATGAGACCAAAAAAAATCTCAGTTCATAAAAAATAAATAGAAAGATACGAACCAGTGTAGTGAGTACTGAGTGAAATTTAGGGCCTTGACGCCTCTGATCTCTCTCATTGATTATTTTTCAAAGGTAGAAATTAGCCAACATCTTGACAAAATCAGTGTCTACTAGCATTTTTCCTCCCATGGAAGGACAGTTTTGCAGTCTTAGTAACAGGACCTGGGAATATGATGGAAGGCAGTTTTGCCAGCACATTGAAGCTCAGAGGTCTTTCTTATATTTGAACTTGACAAAAGCTCTGAAATTCAGAGGGCAGGGTCCTCATTCTCTTTGTAGGTGGGTCTATCCTGCGCCTGATGGAACTAGAATTACAGGCTCCAGGCTTACTTTTAGACAGAGTGTGTCCATGGACATGGACACACACCCTTCCTTTGCATCCCTGTAGGAAGGAAATATATTGAGAGGAAGCAAGAAATGCCTGTTTGAAAAACACCAATATTTTAGTAAATGTGTGGGTTAATTAGTATCTTGCCGCGGCCATCTTGTGACGACCTCGTGTGAGGGCGTGATGCCACCTAGGCTTTTATTATATAGGATTATAATGGCCCTGTTGGTCACTTGTAGGTCAGTATGGCTCCTGAGTCTGGTTGAGACCAGATTTTGTTTGTTTACTACAGGAAATTTGGAGGGGAAAGTGGGGAACAGGTGGTCAGCAGTGTTCCTGCCAGGACAGGAAAGGGGAGGGGTAGAGCTTGAGTTCTGTGTTCCCTCCCTGTAGGAAGGAAATATATTGGGAGGAAGCAAGAAATGCCTGTTTGAAAAACACCAATATTTTAGTAAATGTGTGGGTTAATTAGTATCTTGCCGCGGCCATCTTGTGACGACCTCGTGTGAGGGCGTGATGCCACCTAGGCTTTTATTATATAGGATTATAATGGCCCTGTTGGTCACTTGTAGGTCAGTATGGCTCCTGAGTCTGGTTGAGACCAGTTTCTGTTTGTTTACTACAGGAAATTTGGAGGGGAAAGTGGGGAACATGTGGTCAGCAGTGTTCCTGCCAGGACAGGAAAGGGGAGGGGTAGAGCTTGAGTTCTGTGTTCCCTGTTCTAACTTTCCTGCCTCTGTGTGACTGGAGAACTTATTTAACTGTCCTATGCCTTCTTCCTCATCTACACATATTCTATGTTTGATAAGTATTAGCCACCCTAAGAATCATCATTTTTATCATCAATATGGGAATTCTCATGTTTTCTGGGCCCGAAGTAAACCAATTTACCTATTTAATACTTTGTGTTCTATGGTTTGTGTGCAAAAATTAATGTCATGGTAATTCAATATTTCTGCTATTATAAAATATATGTGTCTAGTGTGTATGTATTCATATGTCTGCATGTTGTTAAAATTTATGGGGGCCATTTTAAGTACATATATATTGACAAGAATTTAAATATGTAAATAAATGTATTTGTGACTCTCAGTTTTGCCTTCTTTCTTTGAAACTGTAGGGCTGAACTTTAGACATCTTCATTTGGAAAATCAGGATAGCACTCATTTATCAACATCATGAGCTGGTTGTAAGACACAAATGAGAACTAAATGCTAAATTACTTTGAAAACCGAGTGCCCAATACAAATGCTATTCATTCTGTATATGCAGATGGCCATGCATGCATTTGGGGTGTGTGGACATTGGCATGGCAGAGCATTCACGGAGGCGGACAGGCAGCTGGCTTTGGATCTGGGTGTCTGGCTCTGCTGCTCACTGGCTGAGCACAGATTTCTGTACCCTCGCTTGAGAAATAGATGACATGGTTTGTCTCAAGAGAATTGAGGGGTGGGGGGGCTGCGAAGAGAGGCGATAAAATCCAGCTGAGCCTTCATGTGTTGTATAGTTACCCAGAGAGACAGCAAGAAGGAGTGAGTGCCTACAGTATAAATTTCCTTACAGTATAAAATTCATGCTCAGACCATTGTTTTCTTCAGAATCATGGTTTCTAGAGAGATCCCTCCAAATGTCTACAGGGCTTCTTCCTTTCCTTCCTGTAGGGTCTTAATCATATGTTATCTTTTCTCTGAGATTCTCCTTAGCAACAGCTCTATCCTCAACGCTTGCCTATACTTGAGGTCTTTCCTTAGTTCTTATGTAATCCAACATAATTCATATTATACTTTTGGTTCATCCTTATTATCTGCTTCTTATCAACCATATCTTCTTCCCACTCCTAGTTAGAATATAAACTATGTAGGCAGGGATTTTTTTTTCTCTTCTGTTCATGACTGCTGTATTCCAAGCTTGACATATAGTAGATGCTCAGGAAATATTTATTGAAAAAATATCAATTTCAGGGAAAGAAGGTTATAACTATACAGCTCTAGCAGATAGACATCTCTTAAGCACTAAATGAACTGCAGAATTCAGAGTCGACACATTTTGGGGGGTCTGCCCTGTTTCTGCCACTATCTTGTGTAGCCAGGTTTCACTCCTATTTTAAGCTCTCCTTTAGAAGGAAAAAGTAATATATTCTCAGGATCCAAATAACGTGCAGCGGTGAGCACCACATTATAAGGTAGAGGAAATTGAGAAGCAGCTAGATATTATCACCAAAAAGAACCTAGGAAAGCCAGACCTGTGTTTAATTGTTCTCCATCTCAGCTTGTTTCTATTGAATTGGCTCTGGTGTAAAATGATAAAAAATGATACTGGGCATTGCAGGATTGATCTTGCAAATATTCTTTTATTCACCAAAGCCAGAAGGAAATGAGCTTTGGGTTCATACAAAATTCAATCATCTTCTAAAGGCCCATTTTTCTCCCCTTTCTTGTTTGTCCAGGGCAGTTTAAAAAAAAGCTAGGGCATTTCTGCTCATCTGATGAGTTCATAGACAAAGTGGAGGAGGCAGAATAAAACGTTGTGGCAAGACGCACATGGCAGCAATTTTGAATGATAGCTGCAACCACAATTCCAATTATGATGAAATTATGCTGAAAATAAAGTGCATGTATATTTAGGCTGAGAAACAAATAACATATTTAAGCAAAGTCTACAGGAACTGCATAGTTTAAATTGTGTGCCTTAAGACAGGATTCAATTTAATTTTCTATAAAAAGCCAGTCTTTAAAAGACATAAGATATGTATGCATTGAATATGCTCAGGACTGGCTATATCTAAGCCTCTTATAGTTTCTGAACTAATTAAACATTAACTTTAGAAAGGAGTCAATTTCTTGTCAAGGAATTTATTTGTGGACACAGAAAAAAATAAAGAAAATTCCAGCGAACTGATCACGGAAACTTCTGCGCATAGCCCCTCATGAAAGGACAAACTAATATTTTGTTTGCTCACACCATACATAGATTGGTGCAAAAGAATGGACTTTTCATTGGTAATGTTGGCCATAATAGAAATAAAAGAGGCAGAGCTATTGATTTAAAAATTAAATATACTCAGAGATTAAGTATGATACCAAAACATGATATATTTGGGTTTAAACAACAACCAAAAATACTAAGAATGATAAACAATTTAAGAAGCTTCTTGGTACTGTATCTTAAAAGGAGAATATGGCACAGAACAATAAGGGGTAATACACAGTCCTGGGTGGGATCCAGTTTAGACAAATAAGCTATGAAGGCCATTTTAGGGACCATTGGGGTGAAACTTGAATAGAGTCTAAATTTTAGATAAAATCAACACTTACTGAAAGGGAAGGATGAAAATTATTAGCTTAAAATAGTAAGTTATAAAGTACTATATGACCTCATTTTTGCTTAACCACACATATACAAATGGAAGGGACCTTCACTGGGTCCACCAGGATGCACACTAGGCAATGGGATGTTGGGTCTTCATCTGAGTAGGACGATGGGAACATTCAGATCTCCCAGTTATGCAACCCCCCCTTTTCATTTTAGACAACTAGAGTGTGGCCCCTGGGAGGATCCTACACGTGAGTCACAATTCTAGTTAGAAAGAGCAGTTTACTCTAATGTCACTGTTTTTTGTTTTTTTTTCTTAAATTCCTTTTATTAAGGTGATGATTTTATGCTTGGTTTTTCCATACTGTATTTTACAAACATTGAATTTTTGAAAATATTTTAAATTTACTGGAGTGACATTGGTAAATAAAGTTATATAAGTTTTAAGTTCTATAATACAACATCCTGTGTTTATCACCCAAAGTCAAATCTCCTTTCCTTCTATACCTCCCTCCATGCCCCTTTCCCTCTGGTAACCACCATACTGTTGTCTGTGTCTATGGGTTTTTGTTTTCTTATTATTTCAGACACTTAGGGTATCTAACATGTCAAAGGGGTAGGTAGCATAGAGGAGAGAGAAGAAGGGAGTGGCGTTCATTAGAGGGTCATGAGAGGAGGCACCTCTTGTTATTTCAGACACTTAAGGTATCAAAACATGTCAAAGGGGGTAGGTAGGTAGCATAGAGGAGAGAGAAGAAAGGAGTGGCGTTCATTAGAGGGTCATGAGAGGAGGCACCATGCTTTATTCTTCTTTCTCTCCACAGCACCTAAGTCCTAGCAACTGCTTAATAAATGTTGAATAAAAGAATAAGTGGATGGGAAGAGAGTTTCTTCTTCTTTTGTTTACCTATTAGTATCAATTTCCTTAAGAGATTAATGGGTTACCACCTTGCAAGACACAGGTAGTTGCAAAAACCTGAGCAAATAAGATTCAGAATAAGCAGATTCCACGTATAACAGAGAATCTGAGAAGGAAAAGATTTTTGGAAGAAACTGACATGGGGGAAAAAATCCCCAATGTCGCTCTGACCAGCATTTCATCCTAACTGCTTGGCTGGAGTTGATCACTAGCTTGCTAATTGATTGCTTTGTTTTTCACTGTAATGCTACGGTTGTAATTTCCTGAGGATTTGAAGAGCTTCTTTCCATTTATCTTTAAGAGTGAGGTTTTATTTCTTTTACACAATTCTGCATAGCCATAAAATGCTCTGAAGAACTCTTAGGCCTAAACAGCTGGCTGAATTTTCAACTCTGCCAACAATCGTAGGAGCAGATTGATCTGGAAAAAGATTTAGAGGATAAATTACGACTCTGGAAATTTCTTGGTGAACTGCTCAGGAATAAAAATTCCAACAATTAGAGTCTTTAGAGTGTGAAGGAATATTCTGAAAACTCAATTTATTTGGCCAGAGATTGATTCAAAGGGAGACTAAGTTTGTGTGAACAGAAAAGGGACAGGCTATCCCAACTGTTCCTGTGGGTTTTGAGTTGTAGGTGCCTTTGACACACAGAAAATGAAGGACATGAAGTCACAAAGGAAACCAATTACATTGAAATGTATTTATCATAGTATTAATAAATATAATATGTGAATGTAAATGCTTATCTAATAACATTAAATAAAATCAATGGGAAGGGAAATAACTATTATCATTTCTAAGTTGCAATTATCATCAGCTACATCTTGAGATAGTGGCATAACTTGCAGGTAAATAGCAAATAACTGTCATTTCTATTGGTCACAAAGTCACTGATACAATTAACAGTACTCCAGTTGGTTGACTATATTCATGATAGAAGGAAATGCCAATTGTCAATAGAGGTTACCTGTTCTCTTCTTGTCCCATTCAAATTGAGAACCTGCTGTCTGGTTGCATTGATTTTGGCCTCACCAGGGATAGTAATACAAGTTAGAGTTAAAATAAAAACATGAAACTCTAATAATTCAGAGTTATCAAAGAAAATTAAGGTTAACTGCCAGGCAGCTTGAAAAAAGAGGATCTTTAAGAACTTTAAAGATATTTAATTCCAAATTTCAGAGGAACTTAGCCAATCAAACAAAACCTTTAGATAGGACATTCAAATTCTTCACAGAATGTATGATCTCTGTCATTCAGAAGAAGAAACCCAGAGAATTCTCGGTAACAGTAAACATTTTCCTGTGAAGTAATAAAAACCACAAGAAAAGCTAGTATTCTTGCTCGTTGCTATGCTAAATCGTCTCATAGGTACATTTCATGCAAGTGTGACAAGAAAAGGTTAATTACCAGTTCCTTTCAGGGTTGAAGAAGTGATAGAACTGGTTGTACAGAGGAAATAAGCTGATGAATATAGAGCTGGCTTGGAATTGCAGGAAGCAAGTGGACTGTTATAGTGATAACCCGAATGTATGGGCAGGCATTTAACTGGCTGGATTACTGCTGTATTTCTCGCAGGCATTATCATTCTGTAAAAGGGATGCTTTGGTAATTTTCAACTGAATATATTCATTGTGTTGGAGAAATTCACTACATAATAGCTCATGCACTTAATGAACACTGTGGTAAACAGGAAAATCATGTTTTCATATCAATAAAGGGATCGATAAAAGCTGCTTTTCTTAACCCCTGCTATGTTCATTCTGGTTAAATAGCCACCCAGTGTGACCTGAGGACAAATGCGATTTTCCCGTTAGCCACTCATTTTCCTTTCAATAACAGCACTTCGTTGGTATCTAGCACAGCCACTGGCACTCAGACACTGTAGTTTTAATGAGTTGGACCAAAATCATCACCTTTATAATTACCTTCTGCATTGCTATAAACAAAGGATTTAGAGGTCCATAGCAGGTTTTGTCTCCTGAAATATGTCTATGTGAAGAAAGAGAGATGTTGCTTATAGCTTTTCTTTGCAATCTTAAGTTTCAGGTCCTGTTGAAGGGGTGATAATTCGTTGATTATCAATCGCAGCTATCTCATATTGTCTATTTGACAGTGTGGCGATATGCCTTCTGAGATAGGGCCATATAAAACTATTTCCCAGTTGAAGAAAATTTCTAAAGGAAGCCGGTGCCCTCCTTATTTTTCAGCAATGTGCAACATTGCTATAAACATTCTTTCCTCTACTTAGCAATGAATTTAACACACTCTGCACAAGGCTTTGTTCTAGCTACAGGGACTTCTGAAATTTATATTATAGAAGAGCTATACATAAGGTAATGAGATATGCTCTGATAAAAGCAAGACAGGAAAAGAGGGGGTGAGAAGGATGGGGAGTAATTATCTTACTTTGTTCAAGTATGTCCTTTCTGAGGAGGTGACATCTGTGCAGAGACCAAAAAGAAATGAAGGGGGAGGTCTGTGTGAATATTTGAGGAAAGAATACTCCAAAGGAGGTACCATTAAAGTGTAAGGTCATAGCAGCGGCAGGAGCCAGGCCAGGGAGAGCATGAAGACCTTGGTAAGATTTTAGATTTCATGTTAAGTGTATTAAGAAGACATTGAAGGGTTTTGAGTAAGTATGTGACATGATTTAAATTTTCCAATTATCACTCTGATTACCTTATGAAGAATGTGCTGTAGGTAGACAAGGACCAAAGCAGGGAGATTGCTTAGATGATAGAGACAAGTCTAATCCAGTTGGAATTAAAGAGGTGGTGATAACTGGTTGTATTACCAAGTTAACAGAAATAATACTAAGGATTATTTAGAACAAGCTGAATTTAGGGAAGTTCAGAAGCCACATAACCATGAAGACAGGCACCTGCACAAATCAAGTACAGTGTCCCTCCCTGAATTTTTCTCTTCCTCTTCTTTTTGAACTTTGAAAACTGGTTATCATCTCAATCAATTACGGCCTTACCAGTTGTCATGTTCCTTATTATTCCAAAATACTACAGAAGCTGCTTTGAGAAGTGTCTTCTCTTCACTATCAAACAAAATGACAACTTGTTACTGGCTTCTCAAACATGGTTATATTGATTACTGTTTTCTTCTTCCGTCTTATGACCACTATGTTCCTATGCAGTCTGGTTCTCCGTGAATGTCTCTGATCCTTGTCTCACTGATAGGCTCACCTTTTAATAAAATAATAAATATGAGGCACGAATTACTGGTGTTCCCTGGGGTTCAGCCATTGTCCACTGCTCCTTTCACTACAAATTTCCCCAAGAAGCCATGTAGTCTAGTGGTTACAGGTAGATTCCCCAGAGTCAAATGTCCTGAGCTTCAGTCTGAGTACCAACCGTAGATAACTGTGTGACCTTGGGCTGATTCACTTCTTGATCAGTCCTCAATGTGCTCATCTGCAAAATGGGGATTTAACGAGTAACCTGCTCAATAGATTGTTTTAAGTCTTATATGAAATAATTTATTTGAAGGACTTTGCAAAGAACCCGGCCTCCTATAATTGCTTAATAAGTTGTATCTTTGTACCCATCTTCAACATAGTCATCAAACTATTCAACTATTAAGTTATTGAATTATGAAACTGTATTGTTAGGTCATAGCATTTTCCCAAGTTTCAGATCGATGTACCCATCTGCTCAGAGAGTCTTTAACTGAATATCCCACAGGCCCTATACTCTCAACATATCAAAAACCAATCTCATCATTTTCTCTTCCCTGTTTTCGCTTATCATTCTCAATTGATAGCTATCCCCAAGCTGGAAAATCAGTTTATCCTTAATGTCTGACTTTCAATCATGACCCACCTGGAGTCAGCCTCCTGCTTATAGTTTTTATCCTTCTGTTATCTAGTGCTGTAACCAGTGTTCCAGCCCAAGGACACATCATCATTTGAGTAATATTATAATAGTTTTCTATCTGCCCTCTCTATTCTTCTCCTCCTCAGAGTTATCTTACTAAAATACCAAGTCAATACGTCATTCTTTGCTTCTTATGCTCCAAGAGGTCTCTATGTCTTAAAGATAAAGCTGGTTCCTTAACACCAAATTACTATAATAACAGGATCTAGCTGCTGCCTACCTTTCCAGTTCCATTCCCTGACATCCTTGCTGCAAACTTATCATGTTAGCAACAGCAAAGGAACATTTATTCATGCTGCTCTATTTTTTGTAAAAGCCCCACCCTTGCCCCTCCCTATACACATACATGATCAAACTTAAACAGAGTTCCAATTTACTGTTTAACATGTGGCCTACTCATTGAGTCTCCTCTGGCCTCCAAGCTGGGTTAAATTGCACACCTTTATCAATCTCTCTACCATTGCATCGCCATATATATCATTTTTATACATCAAGAGGACTTTCCCCTCTACTACATCATGAGCTTCTTTATGTCAGAACCATGTATTCTTTATGTCAGAAACCATGTTTCTTCGGTACCTAGCACTTACGTGGAATCTAGGGGCTTAGCTAAGTGTTAGTTAATAGAATCATTTAATGAACAAGATATTTCCCAAGTTCCCCAGTGTCTCTTAAGGTTAAATTATGTAAAATATTTCTTCTAAATTGTCAAGTTTATTGTTCTTTTAAACTCTAACAGCGCTACATGACTAGGAGATAGTGCCTCTTAAACTGGAGTTTATAGATCCTTGCTATCAGGGTATGAATTTTTCATCTGTAATTTTGAATGTATTTAAATAGCAATTCATAAGTCAATATAAGCATATTCTGGATTATTCAGAACAGCCACCTACTGGGGATGTGCCCGCAATCAAGGTACATGCCCTTGACCAGAATCGAACCTGGGACCCTTCAGTCCGCAGGCCAGCACTCTATCCACTGAGCCAAACTGGTTAGGGCTACCCTCAGTTTTTAATTCAGCTGGAACTCATGTCCATGACGCAATTGACATATTTTATTGGAGACCCGCAAGGTCTTACATTTGAGAAGTATGAGTATAAATTAAAATCCATTGTCTTATAATTAAAGTGCTCTATTGATTTGAACATAATTTTATAGTCTAAACATAAATGCTACTCACTAAACATCCACTCACCATGTTGTTGTTTTTTCTATCTCAACTCCATATTTTGGATTAGCCATAATCTACATATTTCAAAGATTTTCCACCTGCCATTTCTGCCTTTCTGAATTTTATTTATTGTTTATTTCCTCACTCAAATGCTACAGTCTCTATAAACCTTCCATCATTGTCGTAAGTTGAAGTCACCTAGTTCTGTTTTCTTTACCCCTCTTCTGTTACTGACCATACAATTCCTATAGCATGAAAGTGTACCCGTCTCATATCTTCCACATTTTAATCAAAAGGTGTGGTGGGTGGGCAGGGATACGAGTATTATTCACTGAAGTGACTAAAGAAGATAAACCACTTTAATTGCTGTTAAAGTACCTGCGTACATACACATGATTGAAGATGTCTCCTCTGCAGCCCAGAAACTTACACTGATTCAAATTAACTCAAAAAAAAGCACAGAGAAATACAGCAAAAGCAGAAAGATGTCCATTTAAGATGATAGATGTTTCCATCCTGTGATTTACTCTACATGCTCAGCAAAGGTGAGAGTAGGGCAGGGCAGAGCCCAAGATGAAGAAACTCAGTAGAACCTCCTAACTCACAATAAAATAATTCTATTTGAATTTTTATTGTGAAGATTATAGAATGGAAAAATGTTGGTTAAGTTGTAGTTACAGTGACATGTGGCCAATTACCTCAGTGAGCATTAGAATTTGATTCTTTGATTGTGATTTTTTTAAAGGGTCCTTATTGTTCTTTCAGAACTTTATTGTAAAAAGCATTTCTGCATTAAAATACATCACATGATACCAGAAGAAAAATGTCTCCGGAAATCACACTGCTCTAGTGTTCTTTAAATGTTTTATGGAGACCTGCCTGGTATCTACTGATCTCAAGTACTGTGTTCTGTCTGAAATTGCATCTCTTTATTTAATTCCCATGTTTTCCTGAGTGAAATGTGCCTTGCTTAGTAATAGGATGTAAAAAGAGATTTGTCACCTCTAAAATGTACATTACTTCGAACTACTGCAGTCAGGGGAATAAGCTATTCACCAATAATAAATGCACTTAACTCTCTTCTGAAAAGGCCATGCATTACTCTAACTTGAAACCAATGCTTAGCAAATGTTTTTATTAGTTTATTATGTATTCTGCTATATGACCTAATGTTGAGTTGAGATTTCTGGAGTTGGGAAGCTGCCAGCATTACCTCTGCTTTAATCTACTCCCTTCTACAAAATTCAAGATTGAATATCACTCATTTCTGAAATTTGGGACCATCTTTCGGGGTATCCGTCCATTAATCTAACAGAAAAGTCTGTTGCTTGAATGTTAGGGAAGTTGTGAAATCCTGTGTCTGCTTCCAGCACTACCATTGCTTAGCTTGTGTGTCCCTAATCAAATCTCTTCACTTCTCTGGACATGATATTTTTTTCATCTGTAAATAAGTAGCTGAAGTCTTATTAAGATGTTTTCCATTCTAAGACATTGGAATTTTGTTTTGAGGACTTGGTACCTGGGTGAGGCCTCACTCCGCCCTGTGATTTCCACCAATAGCAACTCCCAGCTCTTGTGGGCTCTTAATAGACATTTCAATCATCATTCTCATGGCTCACTTTTTATTTTTAACATAACGTGCCAGGCTGCCTGTTCCGCAACAAATCGAAAGAAGTCTCTAATTCTTGATTTTGATAAAAGCTGTTTTAGTCCTCATTATTTGTAATTTTCTAAGCTGTCACTGGAAAATTTTATTGTTTTACCTTAATATTGCCAGACAAACTACACTCTAAAACAATGAAAAAAAATAGGAGTGAAATTGAACTTAAAGACTCTGGCTTGGATCCCTGATTGGGACATATTTCTAAAGAAGTGGTCATAAAATTTCTTCAACAAAGTTTAAATCAATTTTTAAAAAGGAAGGAAATTAAATGACTTTATCAAATGTGCTTAGAGTTACTGATATCCCCACATCATTTCTTACACAATTGCCATGTTCTCTATAATGCAGGGTCTTGTGTTTTAGTTCCCTGCTTATAAACCAAAAGAAGTTGGCTACTTCTTCAACCCCAAGGGTCGCCAATGGAGCCAAGAAAGTCCATCAGGATTGGTCTTGACAGGCTGAAGGAATAAACCTTGTGCTTTTGATGGCTGGTTGGGAATAAAAGTTCCAAACACACGTATGGTGACTTATTTAAAACCAACCTCTTCCCCTGAGAGATTGTACAATATGATTATTCCATACTAAAATTTATAAAATATATTATCTTTCTTTTTACTCAAATCTACTACTACTTACTGAAATTTTTTTAAAGAAAGGGATGATTCCAGCCATAATCTAATCTTTATGGTTTGACTTAAATCTGACCTTCTATGATTTAACCTTCTTGCTCTTGTTTTTACTTTAAAAATATATGTAGCTGCTGCCAGCACTATCTCTTTAATAGGCCCCTAGCTTCAGCATGTTGCAAGTATTTCCCTTTAAAAAATAACTACAAGTTTTTAAGTTATTCTTAATAAAGTCCATTTATCTTGGCTGCCACACAGTCTCCAAGTTATCTACATCATATTTGCCTTAGGATGTCTTTGTCTACTCGTGGCTTTATATGCCAATCTGAATCCCCAAACAGGCATGTCAGAATTGGATTTTCCTTTTCATGCACCCAATGGATACAGCCTCACTAGCCCATATTTAAGCATGTAGTCATTCCAGTCTGTCAAAGAAGATGAATATTTCTCAAAAATGTATTAACTTTTTCCAGTGCTGTTCTAGAAAGTCTATTCCATTGAAGAAGATAGCTAATGATCTTGATATTATGGAGCCCATTAATTTACTGGTCCTCATGGGAACTGTGGATGGCTTTTTAAAAGTTTTTAGGGGTATGTACACACTTTGAAAATGCATACTAAATGTTATAATTCAATATTTATTTTCAATGAAATATTAGGATTCATAATTCCCATGTTATAAACTACAAATATAAGGCTCAGCACAATCTCTTCAACCACTGAGGATTGTAGACTATATCATAGCATATACACAGTCATGTAGAACATAGGGAGGAGAAGGGAAGGTGACATTTTTATTTGTAATTGGGACAGAGCTATCTGTAGGTATTTCCTCTTCTATATGTTGAAGCCAATATATATGTTTACTCTCAACTTTCTTGAAGGAATAGTGCGGGGGGTTCCACAATATATCATGCAGCAAAATAAATTTTAATAATAATAAATAACTACAATTCTTTAATAATTGTTATCCATCCATGTTCCCAGTATCTGAACAGCTATTTATATAAATCATTAAAACACATTACCTTCCCTGTAGGATACAGCACTCTGACAAGAGTCAGGTCTCCCATGTTTATTATTTTTTTGTCATGGACAAGAAGATCCTGATTTTTTGTGAATAAATTTATATATGGAACAAAAACAGCTTGATAGTTTCAAAAGGTTGAGAGACAGTAGCCTATTTTGTGGACTATCTTCTCACATGAATCTAATTACTAGAGTTGCAAAGTTATCATTATGAAAAAATTATAAAAAAAACATGCCTGAGAGAGCCAGGAAATAAACCTTTATAGAATGGTTGAAAGCGCCGGTTTTGGAATCCGGTAAACCTGAGATCAAATTCTGTCTCAATCATTTATCAACTATGTGCTGTTTGCTATTTATGGTATCTTTGAGCTTCAGTTTTTTTCCTACATAAAGTGAGAATTATAATATCTTGGTCACAGGGATTGCTATAATAATTTAAATGAGTGTGTGGGAAGCACTTGCCATAGAGTATGCTATAATCAAATATTTAGTTGCTATAATTATTAAAAAAAATCTTTGGCGTCTGTTTTTTACCACACTCCTTTAAGGCCATGTGGGGAATAATTATGCTTTCCTCGTGTTGCAGTGGGTGGGATGCTTGCTTTATATGTAGGACAGAGCCAAATAAGGACAGATTTTGATTGCCAATCTAAAACTCACAGGCTTCTTTTCCTACTATAAATACACAGAGACATTCTGTGACCATTTTTTTTAGTTCATTTGCTTATTTTCTGCTGAATACCTTGGGTGCATTTCATCCAATTAATATATGATCTTATTTATAAAGCTCACACATTTACTCATCCTTTCCTCCATGGAGTTAGTGTCCTTGGCATCAATCGAGTTATTGGATCTAGCACTGTCCGTGGAAGCTATACCGAATATTCTCTGGAATAATACTGAGGGATCGCCACTTCTCTCAAAGCATCTGCTGATCCTATTGCCAATCACTTGGGCACTCAACTACAGGCACGATTTTATCTGCTGATTATTCTGGCATTAGCATCACTATATCATGAGGATTGGAATCAAGTGCCTCATTAAAAGAGATTAGTGGCATTCAGACTCCTCCCTGACTGAGAAGTTCAACCACTCAGTAAAATGGTAAATGTGATGAACTATGGATATAGCATCAGGTGGGGGAATAATATCAGATGGGTATCAGGGTATCAGACTTGATTCTAGTCTGAGTTTTGTGGTGCTAACTTGGGCAATTCACTCACTCTCTGCAAACCCTGATTTCAGATTAAGAGAGTTCTATTCTCTCTAAAGTATCCTCTACCCTAAGACTATTGCACTCTAAAATGTACCTCCTGATGTTTCCCTCCCAGTTACTGTCGTATCATTCTATATTTCCATGGATAAAGTTCAGTTAACAAAAGGAATGGAGACCTTGGGTTAGTCCTGTCTCTGATGTAAACTCCATGGAGCCTCTCTGAGATAACCCCTTAGCCTCTCAGGTGGGGCTCCTGTGGTTTACCTACCACTTGGCATAAATATTTAAATCCCTGGACCAACTTCAGGGCACCCCTCAGTATCAAAGGTTGCCCAGAGCCTGCTAGTCAATTGATCCTTAAACATGTTAAAAGCTAAAGGCAGGACACAACGCCATCTACTCTCTGGGATAAAAGACAAAGGTATATGTGGTGTCCACCCCTACAAGAAGCTCATAGTATAGCTGAAAAAATTGCATGGTAATAGAACAAAGTTAGTAAGTAGTCAAAATTATTTGAGTCCAATCAGTTTTCACAGATGTTCAAAAGGGGTTGGAACAGCTGGTCATCCGTTTAAGAGAACGTCATATAAGTGCAAAAATTGGATTGATTTGGATAAGCTGAGAGGACAGTGGGCTCTCCTACTTCTGTTGAGGTCCTATTTCTAACCCAATGATGCTCTCTTAGCCCAATGTATGATATATATCTTGTCTATAATAATCACTATTAAATCCTAATAGTGCTCAAGCTTGAATTAGTGACAGGTCCCTGTAACTGGGTGACTTTACCCCAAATAAGAATAACCTAGTGGTTATATGAATAATCCCTCACACTTCCATGTGCTACCTGTTTGACCTTAAGTAATCAAAGTTTCTGAAACTCGCTATGGACATCTGTAAATCAGGGAAATAAGCATACCTACACCATAGTGTTCTTAGAAGGATAAATGAGATGATGCGTATTTAACCCTTGCAAGGGGAGTTTGGACATTGTATGTACTCAGTAAATCTTTGCAATTCCTCTTATTTTAAAAAAATATATTTTGTTGATTTTTACAGAGTGGAAGGAAGAGGGATAGAGAGTTAGACACATCGATCAGCTGCCTCCTGCACACCCCCTACTGGGGATGTGCTCGCAAACAAGGTACATGCCCTTGACCGGAATTGAACCTGGGACCCTTCAGTCTGCAGGACGACGCTCTATCCACTGAGCCAAACCAGTTAAGGCTGCAATTCCTCTTATCTCAAGAAAAGTGTCATGGCATCCCTCATTGGAAAAAATATAGAGAAAACACTTTATTCCCACACATTCCTCCAGCCTGTGGTCCCTGTGGAATCTTTCCCTTGAAGGGAGGCTAGGAGGGATGAGCTACCATGTTGAAGGTGGGGGGCAAGTGGTTTCAGAGGAGCAGAGACAGGAAACAGTATTAGTCATAGGTTGCAATGTGTTGAACATGGAAAAGCATTTTTTATAAACTATGATTTTCAAGGATAGTGTGATTCTTGTGTATGTGTCCTGTACACTCATATACACAAACATGGAGGCATCAAATCTTTTTTAGTGTTATTGAATAGTGCCTCTCAAACTTTATGTGCATATAAATCACTCAGAAATCTTGTTAAAATGCAATTCTAATCCAGTCAGTCTGGGGTGGAGCCTTAGTGTCTGCATTTCTAACAGGATGAATCCAAAGCTGGGCCACTCTTCGAGTAGCCAGGTAATGTGGAAGCTTAATTTCTGAGCCTGATAATTCACAATGGGGCCTCTCGTGTTGGCCACTTCTTTGACTCTTCCTTCTGTACGTGCAAAGGTAAATTTTCTGTCACATACATTCAAGTAATTATTATCTAAAATATATAGAGAAAATAATTTTTCAACATTACTATCAACACAATTACAACCAGGTTTGTGATTCTAAACCCTCTAGCATGTCAGCAAAGTACTTGACTCCTAAATCACTACCCACTTCATTTGTTTTCTCAGCATAATTGCCACTTTGATTTAGGTATAAGAAACTCTCAATGCCATACTAAAAATAAAATCGTCCTGCTGTGCTTCCAGTTAGCTTTGTTTGTTTATTGTATGGGTCCCCTTCTCATACCAACTCAGAAAGTCCAATATTGTATTTTGTGTTCCCCAGGCAGAACACACCCAAATCCTCCTAAGGATATTTGGCTTCTGATTTAATTCTAATTTCTTGGCTGAAGCCATTTGCTGCATCTGGCTCTGCTTTAGATGGTACACACAAAAAGGAAGTGTCAATCCTTTGGGCGGGCTCCATTGCTAGAGAAAATATCAACATCTGCTGCTCTCTGGTTGTTTGATGTTCTTGGTGGATTGTGGAAAATGGAGGATTGCTATCACCAAATCTTAAACCCAAACTGAAATGCCTTCTGTTTTTCACACGAACTAAATAGCGAATGCCAGTTTAATGCACACACAGGATGAATCCCCACCAAAGCCATTTCAAAATGATCCATGCTAAATGCTCCCAACTCCTTTACATTATTGAGAATGTGTTAAAACACGAGATTCATAAATGCCTCACTTTAATAGAGGCTTGTCCTTTTTCAATGTGAAGTAATATCAAGAAAGTGTGTGGTGCTATTTGGAAGGGAAATCCTGGAGATGAGGTTGACAGGTTTATGGCACTGGCCTTGTCTTATTTGCAGTAACTCATTTTATATATAGTGCTTCACATTGGGAAAGCAGAAGGCTAGAGCCTGGTGCGATTTAACTCAAACAATAAGTAAGATCGTGGTATAAAAGTGGGCAGAAAAAAGATGTGATGCTTAGAACAATATATTGGGGAAAAAGAGGAGGCAAAAAAATCTAGATACAATAAGTATGAATAAGCATTTCATTTTGTTAGCAATTCTACCTGCCTTAATAAATAGGTAACAATGTATCACATCCAGAAAGTCTCTACTGGCACCCTGCATTTATACACCCTCCATCATAAAAACACAAATAAGGAGTTTTTCTTTCAACACTCAGACAATTGGAAAGCAACACTTCATGACTATAATTAAATAAAAGTTTATTTTGGACATTTCAGATATCAGAAGGTAAAAATAATGAAACAGGGAGATACCTTTGTTTGCTAAAGGTGACTCAAAGATTGTAACAGTCAAAATCTATTGTCCCTGTCATTCCTCATGGCAACGCCTAGGGGACCCATGATTGCTGAGGTCCTTACTGATGCCCAGAGCAATCCGGATGTGTTCTGTGCGTAGAATCCATCTTCCTCGTCTCTATTGAGTTTGGGTTCCCAAGACTGGGGTTTCAAAATCTAAATTCTTTACTACCCTCATGATTTATTTCTTCAATATGTTTCAAGAGTAATAAAATGTCTGTCAAGTGCGACTTCTTGTTTCATAAGTGCCACCACTTACACTGTCCCCTATTGGTCATTTCTCAACCCAAAAGATGATGGGTGATGGAGATACCTTTAAAGCACAGTTCCTGTAAGTACATATTGCCCTGGGAGGACACAGCTCTGGGAAGCTTCCCAATAATCTTTCATCATAAATGTTTATTAACTTTGATGACAGTGTCTCTACAGTCTTGGGAGGAATATTGCTTTTGTTGGTGTTCAGAGTCAGTGTGCTGTGATATTGATGGGTTTCATGGTGATGGCTGAGCTTTACAGAGAGCTTGAGTCATCTTTTAGGACCTTTTGTCCTTACCATTAAGTTATAAAGTATAAACACTTATTTGTACCATTAAATATATCACTGTGCAAGAAACTCCTGATAGGTTTAGGCTTCTCCATGTGTAATAATAACAGTGAGTTATTGAGTGTCCACTGTGAACAGATACAAGCCTGTTGTTTACATGTCCTCATTTAATTCTCTCTTTTGCAAACAGGCTTAGACTCTGTCTCTGCATAAACATTTACCTCCACCCTCTAGGTTACCCAGACACACCAAGGAAACCAACAAAATTCAGAGATCAGCTGAGGGCTATAAGTACGGAATCCATTTTGACTGAATGCTAATTTTTAGGTTGCTTTGCTGATCCATAAACTTTAAGACCTGTTAGCCAGTACCTGGAGAATCTGCCTGCCCGGGGCTCCCTTATCTTACTTCTCTGTACTCATATCCTCCTTTAGTAGATCCATAGTTTGCCTGTGGACTGTTATGCTCCTCTGAATGCAAATTCTTCCCTCATAGGCCAACAACATGTGAAAAAGACCTCTTACCCTGCCCTGTAGTGCTGCCCCTGGTACTAGACGATGTCACTTATTCAATATGGGAACTGGATATTCACTTTGTGCTTCATCCTACATTACATCACTTCTACTAAAGGAGCTACAAAAACAATGTAGCGTGCATCTTCCCAGTTGTGGATAAGGATGATTCTATTTGATGTAATCATTTTATTACTTTCTGGAGGACCCAAACAACTGGGAGGACCCATGGGCACCTCTTCTGACTTAAAGTGGAAAAACTAATCTCTTTAATCTCCTTTTGGTCCAGCCTCTGAGGCAGAGTTGTCAAGCACCCACCACTATAATTTCCATCTGTGTGTCCTAGTCCATTGTTTTCCTCACCAGGCATCCATCATGCTCTCGCAGGGGACATGGGCCTGGATGTGGCTCAGTGGGGAGGACAGAAGGAATGATGCTGCTTGCACAGCTTTTTTTTTTTTGTAGGAAGAATATGTCTCTCTTTATTTTTGAAGTTACTTATGTAAGGGATTGAGAAGTGATCCTTAATTGATCAGGCTGCCCTTCTCTCTTAAACATGGCATTATTGTATTTCAGAAGGCATAGCAAATGCACCATCAGAATCAGCTGAAGAACTTTTCAAAATAACAATATATCAGCCCCTGGCTGATTTCACAAGTGTGGAGGGGTGAGCATTGGCTGAAAGCTATAAATATCACCATGGGGCCATCTCGACAGGTTCAAGATCTTTGCTTTTCAGATTCAGACACAAACTTTTATGAGTGCACCATGGGAATAATAAATCCTGAAACTAATTTACCCTAATCAAATTGTCTGTGTAGAAAGAATAATTTAAGAAGTAGAAGGGCCAATTACAATGAGAGTTATTCTTTTTCAAATGACCAGAAACTTCTTTTCTGCTATTCCAAGAAAACTTTCAATTATCAAGGTACCAGCAAATAGAATAGGAAAGCAGGCAAGTTTTAGAACATGGAACCAGGGATAAGGAATGAAAGAAGGCTGTGGAAAAATTTTTATTCAGAATCTGACTTTTGATGACAAAAATACTAATTTTTCAGATATCATTTATATCTCCTTCATCATTGCTGAATTAAACCTGGCATGTAATTACTTTTCAATTAACGCGCTTGATTCCATATAGATCACTTTTATTTATTATATCCTTTTTTAAAACATGTTGCTTGACATTATCGAGTTAGCTTCCAGGAATTAGACACTAGTCCTCTTTCTGAGATACAGCACTCTTCCTAATGTTATTTGTAACACATTTATAAATTGCCTCAAGGGGACACCTTTAGATCTCATCCTGAAATTCTTTGTGTCCTCGGATGGGTGATGTCTTCATCCAACTCCCATTCAGGTCTTCCATATATTAAGAGAGGGGCATTTGAATACTGACCCAGCTGCATACTCTAATCTTGTTGTCTTGTTATCTTTGCAGTCACTCACACATATTTAGAGGCAGATTGGAGCTGGGGACAAAGGAAAACTAACTTTCAACAAAAGACTAACTCCACAGCTTTTCCTGGTATAGAATTACAAATAGTCAAAGAGTTTCACAAACCCAATGTATGCCAGGTGCTTTGCTGTGGTCGCATATGGATATCAGTGTCCTACAGGGAGGAATGATAGAAGATGATACAACAGACTCCGTAATACATTTAGATTGCTGTGTTATAGGCAAATACCAGTAAAGCAAGTACTCAGAATCTGAGGTAGATTATATTGATGGTTTCTGCTATTAAATTGATATAAGATCCAAGGAGGACATTTCTCCCACAAGGATCTCCGATTTCATCTGGTAGCATAAAACAAGACTCCATTATTTTCTGTGGTTTAAATCTAATATAATTTAACTAGAGACCCGATGCACAAAATTCGTACAAGAGTAGGCCCTCACAGCCACGGCTTGGTCCGGAAGGTCATCCGGATGGTCGTTCTGCTGTTCGGCTATTGGGTTGATTTGCATATTATGTTTTTATTATTATAGATTCTAGACATAGCTACTTGCTAATATTTGACAACACCCTGGCTTTTATTTCTCTCCTCACCATCTTTCAAAACAACCACATATAAAATAATGAAATAAAAAAGTATTTGTGAAGCAGTAATTATATGCACAGAGCCACTTTTCAGTGAGATAAAAATATCTAATCCCTGCCCCCAGCCCTCCAGACAGCACAGTCAAATAATGAAAATAATAACAAACATTACTTATCTAGTTACTGCTGTGTGCAAGTCATTATGCTTAGTGTTTCCTTATAATCCTATTTAATCCTCAAATCAATCCTATATTTATTTTATACATAAGGAAACTTCACTGCTTAAGAGGTTCTGGTAGATTCTCATAGAGGCATAGTGATCAGCATATTGACTCAGAGTGCAGGTTTAGGCAGTCAGGAAGTGGAGTCCAGTTGCCTCTTAGGACCTTGGGCAAGTTCCCTAAACTCCCTGTGCTTCCGTTTTCTTATTTATAAAGTGAGAATAATTGGTGTACCATGGCTTGGGGTTCTTGCTCTAACCCTAAGAACCCCACCTGTAATAAGGCGTGTGAAATCTTGAGCAGAGATATTAGAGCATGTTTAATAAAGAGTCCACACAGCTAGTGAGGAGCAGCACTTCAAGGTAAACCCTAGCACCTGATTTTGAAGCCCCTCCCACTGTCCTGTGGCCATGGGTCAGAGGAGGAGGACAAATCAGGCAGCAATGGATTCAAGTCCAGCTCCCCATTGAAAGCTCTGAGGGTGGGGGATATTGACAAGGAATTACTAGTAAAACCTCTCTATGTCTTATTTAATCATCCACAATAATAATATCTATCTAAAAGTAGTACTGAGATTTGAGAAAACATGTGCTGTGCCTGGAACTGGTAGGCAATATATAACTGTTAGCTTCTGCTCCCTCTGGCCACTTTCCCCACCCTCTTCTCCACAGGCTAGTAGGGACACACAGATATATGTAAGTGTATGAAGAAAGTGAGAAGGGAGACAGAGAATAAGTTCTGAAGGGAATTAGAATTACTAAAGATTGGAAGGATTAGGGAAGTTCTCAGAGAAGAAGAAAAACTGAGCCAAGTGTTGTTCAGTGTAGGCAGAGAAGGAAACAAGCAAGTAAGAGACAGGGCTGAGGCCTCAAAGTTGTGGAAAGGGGTAGGTTTAAATGGAGATCACCACTGGGGTTCACAGTTTTATGAACTCCAAATTCATTCTAACAGAGTAAGAAGAATTTTGAGCATCAAAGTATATGGAATTGGAATTAATCCTATAAGCAATGGAAAGTAGAGTCTTATGTGGGTGATTATAGGATAAATCCCATGAAAGATTCAGGAAGTTAGAATTAGGAAATAGTATTATCTGTTTTCAAATTAGATTTTTACAACATATGAATCATGATGGATATTATAACAGAAACAAATAAGTTCAAGTAATAAATCATTCTCATACATGGCTCTTTATTCTTTTATATAATCTTGATTAAATTTCTTAGAGCACCCATATTTTTTAATGATTTAGGTTCACATATTTTTCACATCTATCAATGGTACTATTTAACTTTTTTATATTACATGTGTAATAAAAGCTAATGCAGTAATTAAAGTTTGACATTATGAGAAGGAAAAAGGACTTGATTGTTATTTATTAGCCATTGTTGCACAAAATGGCAATGGCAGTAAAAGGAGAAAAAGCTGAAGATAAATTTCATGGGAGAAGAGTGTCATTGTCCAGAAGGCTGATTGTCTGGCAATATTTGGCTTATAAAACTTTGGTAGAGCCCTGGGAACTCTTTCTGTCTCTGTGTCACACAGGATGTGAGCAGTCTTGGAGTAATCTAAAATACCACACAAAAAGATAGGGAGTGGAAGACAGAGGAAGCTAAAGGAAACTGTAGCTTGAAAACATACAAATTTCATCTGGAAAAAGGTAATTAAAGGGTATCCTAACATATGATACAAAAATTGATAATTTCTTTGAGGATTTCTGATTTACTATTTTGTGGTTTAATTATTAGACAACAAAGCTTATGTTCCTTCCGAGTTAATGAGCTACTTCAAAGAAAGAATAATCTATATAGCAAATAATTAAATGATATTCATTTGT
The DNA here is from genome assembly GCF_000412655.1 of Myotis brandtii. Taxonomy (NCBI): domain Eukaryota; kingdom Metazoa; phylum Chordata; class Mammalia; order Chiroptera; family Vespertilionidae; genus Myotis; species Myotis brandtii. Next base: position 104,351 of record NW_005370224.1, read on the forward strand.
TCAATTATGCAGATTTACACTAATGCTTAGCACACAGTTAACACTAAAGTGTTTTTCTTAATTTTTTTTTGGTAAATTGAGTTATAATATTAGTTTAAAAGACAATTAAGGGATTCTCCTGATTTCTAGATCCATATGTCCAATTTTTGAATGAATGCCCACAGGAACCTTAAACTGGACTTATCCTATACAGAAATGCATTAGATTTTCCGACCTATTCCTGTTACTGTTTCTCAGCAAAGGGCACTACCCCATCCATCCAGAAAAATAACTTTTCCAGGTATGTTTAATCGGTCTATCATTCAAACAAATTCTCTTTCTATAATATTTAGAAATTCTATTTGTCCCTTCAAACCCCTGCTGCTGGAGTCTTATGTGAAGCCTTTGTTGCTTCGTGCCTAGCCTTCCCACAGTAATTTCCTACCAGGTATCTTTGCATGCAGTAATGCCACTTCATGTCTATTGCTTCATTTCTGCCAGTGGATTTTTTTTTTAAAGTGAAGTTCTGAATATATCACTTCCCTCTAAAAAATCCTTTCATGATTACCCATGAGAAAATTTTAAATGTTTAGAATGCAAAATGGGCCATTGGTAATATGACCTTGGCCTTTCTCTTCATCCATCATTTGGCCCTTCCACACCCTGCTCTCCACCTACACTGGATTAGTAGAAATTCCCAAATGTTGTATGTTGCCTGAGCCTGTGCAACTTGGGAGCATGCTGTTACCTTTGCCTGGAAGTCTCCACTGCCTCCAACCCCATGGGCATTATTTAGGTACTTTTACTATTCAAGAATCGGGATTGCCTTCTTGGAAAAATACTCATGATTAACTATCATAACATTTAGTTTTCATCACTCAACTGTGAGATCCTTGAAGATAGAGTTGACCTATTTCAACTTTGTCCCAATACTTAACTGCAGTGCAATTGCTTGTTAAATAAAAGTACAGAAGAATAAACAAGTATATCTAGTACAGCCATTGTGGTTTTAAAGTTAAGAAAATTGAACTAGAAGTATTATTGTGATTTGTCTGAATTAATTTAATGAGCTAGTATCAGCTGTTATGATAACTCAGCTCTTCCTAAATGATCTTTCTATCAAACCCTGGACAAATTCCAGGTAGTTTATATTGTGCCATTGTTTATGAAAGGGAAGTACAGACTGTCTTTATGATTTCACATGCCAGGATTTACTGTCATCATGTATGTCAATGATGGTTTTCCAGTTATCTCTTTGTAATTCAATTTACATTCACTCCAGAGAGTTGGACTGTTATATTAGTAGTCTGTATTAGAAGAACAAATGACAGAACACAACCCTAACCAATTAAGCAGGCTGTATATTCTAGATTCAAACATTTTCCCCCCAATTCACCATACATTTAGTTGAATGATTTTAGAGCATCCAGGAATCCAGAATCACTCAAGGCACAAGGCCCTAAATGGGAAATACCGAACAGGATAGAAGAGATTTAATGGAGCAGAACACTGTTCATGTCCTTCACTGGCCTTTTGGTTAGGGAGTCAGCTGACCAGTACAGCAGATGAAAAATCTCTTCCTCTACCCATCTTAGCTTTTCAGGCTGAGGCCCTGTAAGTTAGACTGACAAAGGACAGATTAATAAGAGAAAGCATACAAATTTATGTAATGTAAGTTTTGCATGACACTGGAACCTTCTCAATGAAATGAAGACCTGAAGATGTGGTTAAGTCTTATTATTTTTATAGTGGCTTTGATGAAGTGTGAAAAGTCATGGAAAATGTGATATGACAAAAGAATATGAGATAAGGGTAGTAAACTAGTAGCTAGGGTGTTCAGTAAGGCCTGATTGTTCAGATCCCTCTCAGCATCCCTCTTTGAACATAAAGGTGTTCCTTTCCTCTGTGCATAGAGAGGGCAGCTCTCACATGAGAATCTTCTGACCTGCCTTAGGGCAATCTGCAGAATTCAGAGTCCTTCCCACACCTGCCATTTTTCAAATTTGTTCAGCTTAAAATATTCATATTGTATCATATTTGGGATAGCTGTCTCAGAAAAGTATAAGAATATAAATTCTGATACAGACTAAAGATTCATGTCTATTACAACTTCCCTGGCAAATTAAATACATTCTAAAATTGAGCACTTCGGGACTCTTTCTAGTTATCATCAGCCATTCACATGAATGAGATGCCAGTAATTGGCTCCATTAATTATTATACTCTAAAAGGGGAGATAAAGCAAAAGATATATTTACCTATGGTAGTAAATGTTTGCAGAGTATCAACAGTGTTTTATTTACCTAGGGAGATGGGTTTTATCCTAAATGATAAAATACTTGAGAAATTATTGGTGAAAGTGTCTATTTTTCTTCTTTGTTTCATTGAGTACAAAATAAACTGTCAGCAAAGAGCAAATAAGTAATGACTGGTAATATTGAGTTTTAATATCCTTCATTTCTTTTTGTGTCCCATCAATCATCCTTGAAATCATTCGGTGAAGAAGAATAGAATTTTTAATGTCCTAGAAAGCACCATTTCTTTCTGTTAGCAGAGGGTTTATGGGGAGAAAAAGAGGCAGGGAAACCCTCAACTAATGGAGAGCTGTGAGCATTGCGTTTTCCATCCTCCTCCTTGGTCTAGCGCCATTCCTCCAAACAAGCAGTGCCATTTTCTGATCTATCTCTCAGCCCTCAAGTCTCAACCCTTTTTTTTTTAAACCAGCCTCTTTCTGTATCTACACACGATGCTTCTATTCAAAGAAAATAATGGGTGGAGAGAATCCAACTCTTGGAGGCACAGGTTTGGCTTTGGCCTGGGTTGCTGAGCCCCATGCATCCTGACATAAATAAGTTGAATCTTACTTTTGAGTTAGAAGTCACCAAACCACCATTGCTGGATTCTTCAGTGTCCCGAGAGAAAACAGAGTAGAACCACATTCACGTTAGAAATGCATTACTTAGAAAAAAAGAATGGTGGCATTAGAGTGGAGATTAGGATTCCTCTGACCTAATTCCGGATTCAGCATTCTTTTCAGTCTACAGAAAAGTTTAACCTATTTGGGACTAAAAGCTGCAAAGAGGATGAAGGAGGGGTCTTCGGATGTTTTCGCCAAAATCCATGAAGATCCCATTCTATCACCATTCTTAGTACCTCCCTACTACCTTGAACTAAAAATGATTTTATTATTTCTGTTTGGAAGCATTCCAGGTTGGGGGCCACCTCATCTCACTCAAGGTTCTCAACAAGGTGAAGAGCCTTCCTTGCTAAATATCGCAAGCTATAACTTCTCATGAGACCATTTCTGCTCCTCCACTCAATGCATCTTAGAAAATGTTTATAAATGTTAGTTCTGGTAGGGGGAAAAAAACACACTATCAAATATTTTTACCTGAGTTTACATTATAAGTCAAGAGATAATATTATATTTATTAATTTCTCTATTAATTGAAGGAATAAATATTTCTCACTTTTCTATGCTATTTATTATTTAGCAACTGTCCATGTTTCACTCATGAAAAGCACACATTTTTAGTTAAGAAAGAGAAATTACTAAGAAGCAAGTAACACAATGGAACATATCTGGTTTTCGAGGCCTATGACCCCACCAGTTTGTTTCCTTGATAGATCTATAACACAGATCAAGTTAATGCATGGTTGTTGTTTTTTAATATATTTTTATTGATTTCAGAGAGAGAAAGGGTGAAGGAGAGAGAGATGGAAACATCAATGATGAGAGAGAATCATTGATCGGCTGCCTTCTGCATGCCCCCTATTGGGTATCGAGCCCACAACCCAGGCATGGGGAATCGAACCATGACCTCCTGGTTCATAGGTTAATGCTCAACCATTGAGCCATGCCAGCCGGGAAATGCATGGTCTTAAAAACATTTTTGTTAAATTGTTCTTTAAAGTAATTTCGAAAGATTGGGTAACCAACTTACACATGATAAGGTTGATATCTAAAAATTTCATCCTAAATTTAAACTCATTTGAAGGATATAATTCTCAGCTTACTTTAAATGATACTGTTTTAAATAAAAATGTTATATTTTTATAAATATATTCATTGAGACAAAAATACATAGTAACATAATACTCAATATTATCCTTTTACAACTACATGAATAAGTTCTTTGATAGTGGAAAATGTGCTATTTTTCATATTCTGCCTCAAAATTGTATATTTGTTCATTTTTCCCCATACAACTTCAACCTCATGTAACATTTCTTTATTTTTTAATAATTATTCTTTAATAATCTTATTTTTTATGATGGTTTTCACCATCTAAGCTGCTATTTTTAAAAGATATATATTTTTATTGATTTCAGAGAGGGAGGGAGAAGGAGAGAGACAGAAACATCAATGATAAGAAAGAATAATTGATCAGCTGCCTCCTGCACACCTCACACTAGAGATTGAGCCTGCAACTCAGGCATGTGCCCTAACCAGGATTCCAACTGTGACACCTCCTGGTTCATAGGTCGATGCTCAACCACTGAGCCATGTTGGCTGGGCTAAGCTGCTATTAGTGTGTATGTAAATATGTGTCCAGTGTGTGTGTGTGTGTGTGTGTGTGTGTGTGTGTGTGTGTGAGTGTGTGTATGTGAGTTTCCCTCTCGAATTCCCACCATATTCTAGAATGTAAGCATCCAGAGGGCAGAGGTCCATTTTGTTCACTGGCATGTTCTAAGCACCTAAAGAGGATCTGGCACATAATAAATGCTTTTGAATAGATGAAGAAAAGAATAAATGAATGAGTGAATGACAGGAATGGGGAGTTCTAGTGAGGAGGAATGGGTTTCAATTACAATTCAGTGATGAAAGAACACCTCCCAAAGGAGGTCACATGGTAATAATATTCTGAAAGAGGCAGTTATCTGGGGGAAGGGCGTTCCAGCAGTGGGAACAGCACCAGCAAAGCTATTCCTTTGGAAGTGTCATGGCTGGAAAGTTGTGAAAAACTCCCAGAAATCCAGGGTGGATAGAAAAGAAGGACTAAAGAGAAGAGAGAATTAGAACAGAGATAACAGATCCTAATTGGATAATGAATTAGTGAAGATGTTGAGGATAATGAGATGAAGGAAGGAAGAGGTATTGCAGAATGCTTAATCTGAGTGCAGCTTTGTCTTTCCTTCCTCCTCCTATTTACAGACAACAGAACTCACACAGAGTTTAAGTAATTTCATCAAGGTATCACCACAAACCAAGTGAGGAATGGAACGAAATCTTAGTGACCAGACTCACATCGCATCTGTCCTACTCCACTGACAGGCCTTGAAGCCCCAAAGGGAAAGCAATCGCTTGCCAACCTCTATCTCTTTGTAGATTATATTCTCCAGATTACTTCAGTTTAGTACTTTCCTTAAATATAAAATTTCTTCTTTTTCTTTTGGGGGAGAGGGGAGAGTAGGAGTGTAAAAATGAAGTAGTATGATTTTATACAATATTTTAACATTTTAAAAATTGTGTAGAAAATAACTCCTTTCTACCTATAATTTTCCTTTTTCATAACCGAAGTCTCAGCTCCTGGACAAATACCACTGACATTCCAAGAAGGGTGATGTATAATATTGTCAAATTTTTCATATAGTTAAATTTGATGGTTTAATACTGAATTATGCAAAACAAGAAGCAGTTGGTTTAAATTAAACTTTACAATGAAATAGTAAATTATCAGAATATCTGAATAATGAAATGGAAATTTAAATAAAAAAGCATATGCATGAAAAAGAGGAGTTTAATCAAAATGGGTTTGCTTTAAAAAATGAGTGTATGTAATCTCTCAACACTACTTTTGTATGAACATTGAAGATGCAATTGCCCATTATTTATTGTATGCATTTAATGAATATTTTATAAGGTCTGGGCAAGCACTACATTTACATAGGGTATGGCCACTAATAAAGGAGAAAGGCCTTTGATATAAAATCCATCAGGTTCTTCCTGATATTATCTGCAGCTTAAATGTTAAGTAAATGCTCATTTCTGTAGGGGTAAATAGTATTCCTGTTTGTTAACAAGGGTCATGCACTAACTGTAATACTTTTAGAAATCGAAAAGGCAGAGGCTGAGTCCACCAAATATCCTTTATTTTCATCCCTAATTAGTTTTGTTAAAATTACAGTACATGACTCAAATCTATGACTACCTTCTAATCTATGAATGCCTTCTCTACTTGTATTTCTCTCTGCACTTTCTCTGTACCCATAAAGACAATGAAAGACAAACAGACATAAAGAAAAGCATTTACATGCATGGAGCATGACAAAACTCCTATCACTACTTCTTACCCCAGATTTTTTGTCATGGCCACAAAGTTGACCTAAAATTTTTTTAAAGTCATCTTACCCATCACTTTAGACATATTCTTAGGTAGAGAATTAATTTTTAAATCTATCAAATTATACATAGATTTCCACTCTGTTGATTGCTATAACTTAAAAAGTTTAAACTAGTATGATCTTTTGTAATACCTTTTTGAGGTGCTCAGCAAAACTTAAAAAAATGCTTTATTTTAAAAATTTCAAGGATGTAAGCCTATACATCACAAAATGAATAAAAGTTAGTCTCCAGTTAGGTTGCTCGTATTTAGCAGAAGTCTTATTATTAACTTTATAGATATTTAGGAGAGATTTTTAAAAACTGGTTTGTTTTACATGATATCTCTGCAAAAAGAAATGGTCCTGAGATGTCCTATCAGGAATCCACTTTGTAAAAACACATAAGAAACTCTTACAAATCAATCTTTCCAAAATTATCTTTGAAGTTCTGGAACAAGGCTCAGCTGGCTTCTCTTCTTTGGTTTTGTCTCAGTGGTAGATCAGAAGATTTGAGAATTGAAGGGCTTTTTCAATTATACAATAAGCAGCAGGTTTCCATTAAAGCACAAAGTCATCATCTAAATGTATGCTAGGTGTTCTTATAAATAAGTATAACAGGTAGATCTTTGACTGATTCATTTATTTCTGATATTAGTTGTGTGATTCCAAAGTCTAATGTAAAATATATTTATCAGTTAGTAAAATGCTTAATTTCCTTAAGTGTGTTCCAAACTTCTTCAGCCTTCCAAATGCCTTCCTAAACTTATGGCAATTAACTTAGCCCATAATTATACACAATGTTTTCTAACCCTTCTTGGTAGCTTCCATGACTATCAAGAATTTCAATGTGTTGATCGAGTAGTGTGCCATTGGTGCAGAGATATGGATCATTACTAGCATTGTTAAGGAAAATCACAGCTGGACAGTAATTAAAACATTCAAAATATACTTATATAGGAACTATTGCAATGGGGGAAAGAGAACTCAGTCTAGAACTGGTCTCAGTTCCAACTGCAGCAGGGACAACTGGGAATTTAAAGCCAAGATGCAGGCTGGGGGTCAGTGGATGGAAATTCTAAGAGGAAATAACAGGTGTAGGGGGAATTCTGGTTAATTGGACTTAGTAGGATACTTCCGGAAGGTAGGCCAGGTAAACAGAGGACACTAAAGGGAGATTGGGGAATGATACCACTGGTGATGAGATATCTAGTGTGGGGAATTCACTCTAACCTGACTCAGCGGGATTCTTGCTAAACTGGGTGAAGCAGAGATGAACACAGAACCTAAAGTCAAGACCTTGTTCAGAGGAAGGTTTAGAGGAGCCTGACTCAAGTTTGGTTAAGAAGAGAGTCCTACTCTCTCTCTCTCTCTCTCTCTCTCTCTCTCTCACACACACACACACTAAAATGAAGAGAACTATTATATACTAACTTATTTCCAAGTTTGTTTCTTTACTTCAGAATGTCCTTATCTCCTAGTAATGAAATTTTACACAAGGGAACTTTACAAAAAAAAACATTGAAAATGTATCATAAATGTATATATTTAAGAAGAATGTGGAGAATTAGAGGATATACCAAAAAAGTAATGAAAATTAATAAAATGTTCTAAATAACATGAATTAGGCAAAATAAAAGTGACTTAAACACTTCTAACTGTGAATATCTAGAGATAATAACTCATATAATCTATCTACACTAATAAAAGAGAAACATGGTAATTGGCGTACGAGCTACCCTTCCCATTGGCTAATCAGCATATCCTTATGCAAATTAACTGTCAGCCAAGATGGCGGCCGGCAGCCAGGCAGCTGGAAGCGAACATGAGGTTTGCTTGCTGCAGTGACTGCGGACTCCAACCCCCGCCTGACTTGACGGCCTCTGAGCTACAACTCTAAGAAACTATGTACTATGTTGCAAATGTAGTAGCTAAACAAAACCCCAGAAATCAGCTTTCAGCCAGCCGGGATCTCAGAGCTAGAGTTATACATTGTTTCGATTATAGCAGCGGAAGCCTCAGAGCTAGAGCCAGAGCTAAAGCTGGCCCAGAATAAAAAAAAGAAAACAAGGAGCGGTTGGGAGCTTCAGTCAATTGCCAGCCTGAAAGCAGCCCTCAGCCCCTCACCCAGACTGGCCAGGCACCCCAGTGGGGACCCCCACCCTGATCCAGGACACCCTTCAGGGCAAACCAGCCGGCCCCCAGGCCTCTATCCTATATAGTAAAAGGGTAATATGCCTCCCAGCACTGGGATCAGCGGAGCCGCGAGGCCTCCTGGCACTGGATCAGCGTGACAGGGGGCAGCGCCCAAACCCCCTGATCGCCCTGCAGCTCTGTGTGTGACAGGGGGCGGGGCCACAACCTCCCTATCCGCCCTGCTCTGTTCGTGACAGGGGAAGGCACCCCAACCCCCTGATCTGCCCTGCTCTGTGCCTGATAGGGGGGAGCTCCCCAATCCCCTGATTGCCCTGCGGCTCTGTGTGTGACAGGGGGCAGGGCCACAACCTCCCTATCTGCCCTGCTCTGTTCGTGACAGGGGAAGGCACCCCAACCCCCTGATCTGCCCTACTCTGTGCCTGATAGGGGGGAGCTCCCCAATCCCCTGATTGCCCTGCGGCTCTGTGTTTGACAGGGGGGAGCTCCCCAACCCCCTGATGGGCCCTGCTCTGTGCATGACAGGGGGCAGCACCCCAACTCCCCAATCGGCCCTGCTCTGAGCCTGACCAGGGGCTGCACTTAGGGATTGGGCCTGCCCTCTGCCACCCGGGAGCAGGCCTAAGCCAGCAGGTCGTTATCTCCCGAGGGGTCCCAGACTGCGAGAGGGCACAGGCCCGGCTGGGGGACCCCCCTCCCCCCGCCCCCCGAGTGCACAAATTTTTGTGCACCGGGCCTCTAGTATATATAAAAAGGCTAATATGCAAATCAACTGAAGGGTGGAACGATCAGTTACTATGATGCGCACTGACCACCAGGGGGCAGATGCTCAATGCAGGAGCTGC
>NW_005370224.1:114846-115541 GCF_000412655.1 Myotis brandtii
GGGTGGCGCTGCAACCTCCCCATCGACCCTGCCTTGAGTGTGACAGGGGGCGGTGCCCCAACCCCCCAATCGGCCCTACCCTGAGCGTGACTGAGGGTGGCATCGCAACCTCCCGATCCGCCCTGCTCTGTGCATGACGGGGCGGCGCCCCAACTCCCCAATCGGCCCTGCTCTGAGCCTGACCAGGGGCTGCACTTAGGAATTGGGCCTGCCCTCTGCCACCCGGGAGCAGGCCTAAGCCAGCAGGTCGTTATCTCCCGAGGGGTCCCAGACTGCGAGAGGGCACAGGCCAGGCTGTGGGACCCCCCCTTTCCCGCCCCCCGAGTGCACAAATTTTTGTGTACTGGGCCTCTAGTATATATATATAAGCCTAAGTGACTGTTGCAACCAAAATAACTGAATGGATGACCCAACAGGCTGCGTGGGGCGACCAGGCCAGCAGGGGGGTTAGTGAGGGCCTACCAAACGACTGAGCAGAAGGCTGTGTGGGGCGACCAGGCCGGCAGGGGGGGCAGTGAGGGGCGACCAAACAACCAAAATAGCAGGCTGTGTGGGGTGACCTGGCCAGCAGGAGGGGGCAGTTGGGAGTGCCCAGGCAAGCAGGAGGGGGCAGTGAGGGGTGACCAGGCTGGCAGGCGGGTGAGCGATTAGGAGCCAGCGGTCCAGGATTGTGAGAGGGATGTCTGACTACCGGT
>NW_005370224.1:115594-126554 GCF_000412655.1 Myotis brandtii
TAGGAGCCAGTGGTCCCGGATTGTGAGAGGGATGTCCGACTGCCGGTTGAGGCCCGATCCTGGGCCTCAACCAGCAGTCGGACATCACCCTAGGGGTCCCGCATTGGAGAGGGTGCAGGCTGGGCTGAGGGGACCCCCCCATGCACGAATTTCATGCACTAGACCTCTAGTACTTAATAACTAATACAGACTTCAGAGATGTTTTTGTTTTAAAGATGCAAAAGCTAAGTCCCAGAAAATGTATAAGATCTTTAGTAAAAAGATCTATAACTAATACCAACTGTTTAACCAGAACAAGCCAAGAAGATTCTACATCTGGTTTATATTCCTATTATATCAAGAGCCTTATTTTTCCCAGTTGACATGGCTCAGTGGTTGAGCATCGACCTATGAACCAGGAGGTCATGCATGGTCCATTCCTTGTCAGGACAAATGCCTGGGTTGCAGGCTCAATCCTCAGTGTGGGGCATGCAGGAGGCAGTTGATCAATGACTCTCTCTCTCATCATTGATGTTTCTCTCTCCCTACTCCTTTCTCTCTGAAATCAATTTAAAAATATATTTTTTAAAAAGAGCCTTATTTTTACTTCAGTGCAAGATTTGTTGAAATACACTTCAAATTTGGACATATTTATTCCAGAGAATTATCTGGCACTGTTTTTCACTCTAGATACACTTTTTTCTTATAGAACTTTCTCTTATTATTATCATTTTTGTGGTTAATGTTGTGTAATTAGTCACCCTCAGAAATAAATTGCTCACTAGAACCTATTAACAAATTGATGGGAGTACCATGGTGACTATCATATTGAAGAATTGGTGAATTTTTATTAAATTGAATTTATTTTTTTTTCCAGCAATGACAATGCAGTTTATTAGCCATCAGTTTCCTGATTACCATGATCCCACTATTGGTGAGTAAAACATTCTTTTCTCCTTTAGCTCAAATAAAGATACTCTAAATAAATGGCTTACAAATATTGTTGATATCAGTGGAGAATAAGAAATATATTTTATACCATGACTCAGCACATACACACATTAATATATAATATGTAAGCCACCAAAATTATAGCTTCAAAAACAATATTTGTCCTTACTTCTTGCCATGCATTCTCATCTTTTCCATTCTATTCCATTTCTTTCTGATAAATGATGGTTGAAATACATTAACTTTATTTTGATTTCAGGATCCACTAATGGATATCTATTGCATTTAAAAAACTGTGCTCTGGATAATAAAACTGATATGGTTGTGTGCTTTTTATTTGGTCATTTTCTCACTTTATCAGTGTCTGGATCTTGTAGTACACAAGTAGTTTACCGCGCTAATGGTGCATTTGGAAAGAACTCAAGGTATAGATGTAATTTTGCTTACCATCCTCATTTTGCAGATGAGGAAACTGAGACTCAAAGAGTCAAATTATTGTTAGAGTCAAAAAATCCAGTCATGTTTCATTCTTCCATGCAATTTTCTTTTTATCACATCTAGTGCAGGAACATCGCAATTGGGAACACCTTTTCTTCCTCAATCAAAGCAGAAAATAAGTCTGAAAACTGCTTTACTAATCATTCAAAGAGCCACTTTAAAGAATCAGTTGAAAATTTCCAAGCACAATCTGTCATAGAATTCTTTGTCTAGAAACTCATGGGTATTGAACACATACCAAGCATTATGTCATGGCATAGAAAAACAAATAGCTTCTGGACCCCTCATGGTTTAGATTGTGATTTCCTTTGACTACTCCTCACCCTTTCACCCTTTTACTTTAGTTGGTCTGCATATCTCCTACCCTTACAATGGGTATGATCCTCATTTAGCAATTTTAATTCAAAGTCTTACTGTGTATGTAAAATGCTATTCTGTAAATAATTATCTTGTATATCTTTCTGCAAATCTTCCAGGATATTTGCTTGAATACTACTGCTGAAATAAATGAAATGTACTCATTTTTAAATGTCCCATGATTTAGCAAGACCTCTTCATCAGTTGAACTGAATTAGTAAAATTTAAGTGCAAGCAATTAATATGCTGTTCATCAGAAAGCACTTCCTCAAAGAGTTGACTTTTGTTTCTGAAGCAAAAATAATCACTTTGTAAAGTTTTAGAAGCAATTAGCTACAGTCCATGTTTGATAATCCTCTAAATCCATTTTCTTATTATCTCAATTCTAGAATGTTGATAACTTTGCATACCTATTATGACTTATAGAAGACAAGAAATCTCTGGGCAAATTCTCTGAATCTTTTATTGTGTTGGAAAATTCAACTGTATATCATTTATGAAATCACAAATCACTCTGTTCATCATTTTCCATCATTGTTTAAGCTTTATATGCACTGGTATTTCAAAAACCTACCTTTTGCTCACTAGACTCTCATGTCTATGGCTTGCATAGGGCAATATATGTAAATACACATAAATCTCTCCTTCAAGAGGAATAAAGGTGAAAAATATAATGATGATTCCTTTAGATATCCATGAGGCACATCCATCATTTGAGATTCCATACTCACAAAGGGCCGAAGTCATACCTTAACATGGCTCTAAGTAAAATAGCTTTAGAAGAAGTTTGAAAATGGAGACAGAGCACTTGATTACCTTAAATTCTATTTTGCCATCATTTCATTTCTTGGCATCTCTGATGAAAATAGAGGTTAATAATTTTCCATTGGTATCCTGTTTCAGGAATGTGAAAGTCCCAAATAACTTACTTTTCTCCTGCTCAAGCTACATAACTATAATTCAGTCTGGCTGACTTAATGGCCCCTCAAGAGGAATTTCCTATTACTACATTTTGAAAATAATACAAATTAGAGAAGAATACACCTATCAAGGATACTTATTTCATGATTTATATAATAAATGACTATTTTTCAATTCCTGTTCAGATCTGTTTGTCATCCTACTGAGTAAGACTTTGAATAGTTTTTCTCTGAAATCTTTGAAAGATTTGTATGGTTTTATTATCTCGCTAGATTCAGCTTACAATTATTTTTCTTTCAAATCTACATAAATTCAAAAAATATAGTTTCCCTTTAGCCTTGAGAAGAATTAGGCATATCATCTGGTACCAATATTCCTTCCAAAGAAGTAATTGCTCCCCTTAAGTAGGAGCAACATTTTCAAAGTCAGTAACCAATGGGTCTAGCTTCTGCAAATCCACAGAAAATACCTACGAAGGGAATATTGAAAGGTGTTCATTCTATTATTCCATGTGATGAAATGTCACTTAAAAATTAAATTAAGTTTATGCTAAAGGTATTAAATATGAATAAATTCAAGGTTTAATTTAATCTTTAAAATATCCTATTTCTAAGTATTAAAAATTGTGTTAAGTACACTTTGCTTTTTCTATAGTAAAATAATTATGGAAATAAAAAAAATTGACCAAAGGCCTTGATGTCCAACCTTTCATACTAATAAACACACATGTCATTTTTAATTAACAGTAAATCATTAGAGGTAAGCATTGTATGCAATTCAATTAGCAAACAATATTTAAATGCCTGGTATTTACAAAGAAATCTGTTTATCCTCTAGAACTAAATTAGCCTTCGAGGAATTTTTATTGCAGGAAGAGGACTTAAAACAAATACACAAATATTTATATCTTTGAAGTCAGTTATTACTATAAGAAAGAAGCAAACATGTTACGGAGTTTTGAAAGAATGGGGAGGCAGTTTAGTGACCCTCTCTTAAGCTTTATTTACTGTGATTTAGGATCACAGCTTCCTATATGTTTTAAAACCTAAGAAATTCTGGCTCTCTAGTCTAGAATTCAAGATTCTTTGAGAAGAATTTTCAGAGAAGTTTGGACTTCTTAAAGACCTTTGAGACAATGACCGAGAGAAGTTTGTTTTGCTTTATCCTTTTCATCATATTGTAACTTGCTTGAGATTAGAAATCTTATTGTATATAATTATAATTTAATATGAATTAGATTTCAAGGTGTTGATATTTTCTGCTATAGAATATGGTGTCACTTTCCCCAGGTTCTAATTTGTGGACTGCATATTTAATTCAAATTATTATTTATTAATACCTTCTTATGTTGAGAATTATTTCTGTTCATGTTCACTGATAATCAAATGAATGCAAACATAGAAAGTAAGCATATAAAACCAGGTCACTCCACTTGGCAAATTAATACAGAAGGAAACAAGGTATGATCTCAAATAGCATGTTCTGAGTAATACTTGATGAGCACTAATACTTGATGAAAAATTCTGAACCATGAAGGATGTGCGTTACTTCTCAGTTACAGAGCATTATAACTTAGATTACATCATGTGTGTAATTGGTGTTTATCTCTCCCTCTTCTCAAACTGTTATTGTTGCCCCCTTCCTTCACAAACCTATAAAACTTTACATTCACCTACTATGTGCTGGTTCCCATGCTACACACCAGATATATAAAGATAAAAACACAGTCTGTGACTTCAATACATTTCAGGTTGGGTTGGAAAATTAGTAAGTATACAAGACCATGTGATGCGTTCACTGGGAAAAAACACACAAGATGCTGAAGGAGAACAATGAAGGTGCATCTTGCATGACCTGAAGGGACGTGAAGTACATGTAGAACAGATGTCCTCTGCACTGAGTTTTGAAGGATGCACAGGAATTAGGCAAGTGAAGAGGAAGTAAGAATAGATATTCTCAGAAGAACAAAAAATATAGGCTCCCAAGTAAGACAATGCAACATGTAACTAAGATGGAGAATTTGGGGAACCGGAAGTCCTAAGGATGAAATACATGACACAATGTGCAGGTTGGCACGAGGAAGGAAAAGATTTGCCAGATCTTTAAAGAGTGTATAGGACCAGCTAAGGGTTTAGATCAGTGATTCCCAAAGTGGGCGCTACCGCCCCCTGGTGGGCGCTGCAGCGATCCAGGGGGGCGGTGATGGCCACAGGTGCATTTGTTTTAACTTTTTTTGTATTACCTTTCTATTCTGAGTTCAATAAATAGTTTCATAATTTCAAACTTCAATGTTTCTAATTTACACCTTTATTTACTATATTTTACGAAAAAGGTAGAAACATTAATACATATATCTTTCTGTTTAATTGCTATTAAAATTTAAAAAAAATTAATTTCCAGGGGGCGCTGAGTAATATTTTTTCTGGAAAGGGGGCGGTAGGCCAAATAAGTTTGGGAACCACTGGTTTAGATAGAGATAGTTCTGTACTTTTCTCTGAGATAAAAATGAATATTGCTGGCAGCCTACTTAACTTTCACATTTAGATAGATCCAAGGCAGACAAAAGTGAACATGCCCCGACTTTAAATAATAACTGGTTATCCCTACTAGACTTTACTTCCTTCAGGATTCTTTATCATGGTAAAGCCCTTAATTTACCAGGATCTCATGCCAGAAACTCAAGAGAAGTCCTTGATAGCTATTTCAACTTCTATATTATGTCATTCATCAAACTTTGTTGTTTCTACCATCTAAAAATATCTTGAATCTGTCCCCAGCTCCCCCTAATTTCTGCTGCCTTCTTATTCTAAGCCACCTCCATGTCCAGTTTGGACTGGTTCTTCTAATTGGTTTTTACACAGGGTCCAGAAATCTGTATAAACACAAATTTGCACTGCTAAACAGTTCCCAATGTTAACAGAATACAATTCTAAGAATAGAGTGAAAATTCTCATGGTCTTCTTACTTTCATTTTCACACTTGCTACCCATCACCCCTTTTGGGGGGCTTCAACTACATCTGCCTTCTTTTAGATTCACAAACTAGCCAAGCCCCTTTCTGCCTTAGGACATTTTTGCACCTATTTTAACTCTGAATGCTCTTTACCTCTCCACCCTCCATTTTGCCTGTTTAACTTGTGCTTTGATCAAATTTCAGCTTAAATATTACTTCCTCAAAAAGTCCCTTTGAGAGTATTATAAGTGAAATAAGTCAGACAGAGAAAGACAAATACCATATGATTTTACTTATATGTGGAATCTAAAACAAAATAAACAAACCAAATAGAAACAGACAACAGACTAACAGTTGGGAGTGTAGGAGGACTGCATGAAACAGATGACAGTATTGAGCAGCATAAATTGGTAGTCATAGAATAGTCACAGAGATGAAGATTACGGTATAGGGAATATAGTCAATAATATTGTGATAACTATGTACGGGGCCAGGTGGGTACTTGAAGCATCATGGGGCCACTTTGTAAAGTATATGACTTTCTAACCACTTTGCTGTGCATCTGAAATTCATACAGAATGATATTGAATGCAAATTGTAATTGAAAAATAAAAATAAATAAAAAGAAAGCCCCCTTTGGCTTCCCAAAATAAGACCTCTTTCATGCATTCTGTCAGAACCTTGAATATTTCCTTAATATCATTTATCTTTATGTAATTAAATAATTATTTAGTTAATTATATGTTTAATTAAAGAGTCATGAGAGTAGGAACCCCCAATATATAATTCACTAGTGTTTCCCCAGACCTTTTCAGAATGCCCGGCATATTGTAGTGCTGAATAAATATTTGTTGAATAAAAAAATTGGGTGAACAAATATTTCTAGCAAAACATTCACCATTTTTAGATTTTGCTACAGTTAATTTTTGAGTCCTAGAAAGCAACTAATCAAATGTGTGCTAGTTAGTGTTCTTTTGTAGAAATTCCCTATTACATTAATGGCTATTTCTTAACCTAAAATAGTTACCAAAAGAAACTTTCCTTGAAAAATTAAAAGCACTATGCATGCATACGTTATTATGTCTTCTGCTTTCTATTTTTATTCTCATCTCCTGCTTCTTCCTCTATATTTAATATATTTTTAAAAATAGGTTTTTATTGATTTTAGAGAGAGGGGAAGGGAAGAGGATAGAGAGATAGAAACATTGATTGGCTGCCTCCTGCAAGACCCCTACTGGGGATCCAGTCTGAAACCAGGGCATGTTCCCTGGTGGGGAATTGACCTGCTAACCTCTTGGTTCATAGGTTGATGCTCAACCACTGAGAAAACCTGGCTGAGCCTCTTCATTCAATATTAATTCATAAACAAATATTTGTTGGGAAGCTACAATGATCCAGGCATTGTACAAGGCACAGGAATAAATAGCACATAAAATTAGGCAGAAAGATGTTTCTTATTGATCTTCCCTGCTTAATTTTATTTCATCATTCTTAAGAGCTGATTGTATGTCTTTATCTGGAGTCCAATTGTCTCTTTCTCTGGTTGCATTAGGATGACTTCAGGTCATTATATAAGTATAGCACACAATCTGATTAGAGTAAACTGGCCGTAAGGACCTATTCAATAGTTTCTTTGGGTTGCTTTTCTTGCAGAAGAAAACAAACAAAAACAACCCCCACAAGACTGCTTTAACAAACAGTACAGTAATCGGTGATCACTTTATGAATTTACTTGGCCATACATTTATTCAGTACCCACAGTGCCCAGAAATTCATATGACCAACAATTTTCAAGCGGTGCATACATAGCCTATTTTCAAGGAACACATACTCTTGTAATTGATTCAGCCATGAATGCTTTTCCTTGTTCAGTGATTCAGACCTCCCATTTCACTTACTAGCCATGAATACTGCATAATACACTCATGTGAAAGATTTATATTCTTCCTGAGCAATCGGTAAGAACTGTAACTAGCTCAACAGGAAAAGAATAAAATGCCATATCTGTAAAAACAGCAATGTTCTTATAGTTAGTCATTTAATAGAGTTTTCAGATAGTACCATAACCATGGAAACATTCAGTTAACTATGTGTGATGTTGACTATATTCATTAGCTAATTAAAATTATCTGTGGTTGCCCTGGCTGATGTGGCTCAGTTGGTTGGAGCATCATCCCATATACTGAAAGGTTGTCGGTTGGATTCCTGGTCAGGGCACATACCTAGGTTGCACGTCAGTCAGGGCATGTATTGGAGACAACTTATCGATGTTTCTCACATTGATGTTCCTCTCTTCCTACCTCTCTCTCTAAAATAAATAAAAATATATCCTTGCATGAGGATTTAAAAAATAATAAATAAAATAAAATTATCTTTGGTCAAACTAAACAGCTAGAGACATATACCAATTCTAGATATAGGTGCCCTTGAGAACAATAGTGTGCCTACAACAGAAGCACCTCTCAACATTTTCTATGCCTATTCAATGATTATAAGTGGGCACTTAGTATGAAGTCAAATACATGATAGTTATACTTTGTCTCTGTTTAGTAGTTAATTTTTAAAGACATTGTAAGTACTCTATTGGCTCTTAATGAGCAATCTTGCATAGCAATTAGAATGAGGGGAAATATTCATACTGGTATGTACTAAAAAGTGGCCATTATTGCTGATAAATGCAATATATGAGATAAAATTATTTTAAGCATATCTTAAAAGAGCTAACAAAATTTACATTTACTTCTCCTAATTCATGCATGTGTTGGGTTTTTTTTAAAAAGGACAGCGTAAAATATTCCACATAGGAAATCATTTAGAACTATAACACATCTTGGTATTTTCAATTTTTTAGTGGTATTTAGATTAATTTACCCAGTGTCATATGTTTACAAATTTGTTGAATTAGAATCTAAATCCATATTTATTTGACCCAAAGTTGGAGCATTTAACTACTGCCTCCTAATTTATGGACTCTTCAAAGTGAATCTTTGTCATTAGCCATGGCTGATTCTGCTTAATACTTTTCGTTTAACTAGTGTAATTCTAACTACTATGTTGAAATGATTTCTGGAGAACAAAGAGGTCAGCTCTTTGACATTTCATATCAAAGTTGTCCATATCAGCATGCATTTACTCAGCATGAAATGAAGACATGGAGAGAGACATTTAGGTAAGTTTGACTCATGTAAATAATGAAATGAACATGTCATACATATGTCCATTTTCTACAATTTGCTTTCTTTGATTAAAGACAGTCCCAGGGTGTGCATTCTCACTGGGACAAAGAGAGATGGAAGCTAAAATTAGCTATGTGGAAAATCAATTTGAAAACTATCAAGCACCAAACCAATGCGAGCAACTATTTTTCTATTAAAAGACAGTTCTAAATATTTTATTTGATTAGTCATGTGATAATAACAGTAATTAAATTCTCCAGACATGCATTTTATCTATGAAGGTCAAAGTTATTTGCCAAGTTATTTTGGGTTAGAATCATGCCCTGAATAGATTCATCTTTGTGCTTATGTGGCTATCTGAATATTTTATATATATTAAAGAAAAACCTCATTCTGTTTTTATTCAGAAGCTAGATAGTAGCATTTTTAAAAGTCAATCAAAGAAGTTGTATGCATATATGCATAACCCATGGACTCAGACAATAGGATGATGAAGGCCAGGGGTGGGGGTTAAGGGCGGGCTAGAAGGGGTCAATGGGGAAAAAAGGGAAAGTATGTAATACTTTCAACAATAAAGATTTTTTTAAAAATCAATATTTTTTTTCTAAGGTCCTATGGAAAAAGACATGCAGGTTATGATTATTACAGTAGCTTTCTTAAATATGTTTTACATACTCACAACTGTAAACCTACTTTTGTCCACCTCTGTATACGTCATGCATCTAGGAATAGTGAAACCTTCCTTAATCAGAACCAAATGAACTAATTGAAAAATTCTCACCAGTGGCTATATGAGACCATAGTGGACCATTGTAAGAAAAGCCAGGGCTATAATGATCAGTATGTGGTTGGTGCTGTAGCCTTAAACTTTTAATATGTTGGCATGTGTTATATATGTTAGCCTTATCCCAACTATATTAATTTTTCAAGTTGTATATTTCCATTGAGTTATGCTTTTATCCCTACCCTCTCTTCACTCTAATCCTTTTAAAGAGTTGTATATACTAGTTATTCGCATTTTCCAAACTCCTATTCACTCATTTTAAATTATTTTTTATTGTTGACAGTATTACGGATGTCCCCTAATTCCCTCTTATAAAGGGATACCTCAATCTAGTTAGTTAATATATACCATTTTATGCTATATTATACATATCATATTTGTTTTCATATACAATTTTATTATAGTTATTTCTAGGTTAATTGGATAACCTATGGATAATTAATTTTAACAATTTCCTAAGGATGGACAACTTATTTATTTCTGGTTTCACTCTTATGTAAACAATACTGCAATAAATATCCTCCTTAGGCTAAAACATGTGTTTCTATAGGGTACACACTGATAAGTGTAATTGCTAGGCTATAAGGCATATGAATTTTACATTTTAATAAAAATTACAATATTACCCTCTGAGGAGACATATAAAATTCCATGACAGCATATGATGTAATTTTTATAGCTTGCCCAACACTTAATATTTACATTTAAAAAATTCTTTGCCAAATGAATGGAATATTATATCTCATTTTTGGTTATTTGAAACATTTTTGATATGAAATATGATGTACAGAGTGTGTACAAAATGAGAAGCACTGCTCACTAATTTATCACACAGTAACAGCTCATATAACTAGCACACAGCCAAAACAGTGTACATTGTCAGCATCTCAGAAGCACCTCTCATGTCACCTACCAAAAACTGCACTCTCTATAACCCCAGATTGTCTTTGCTTTTCTTAATAGTGTTAAAATGAAGCAAACATCCTGAAGCATTTAGTATAGTTTTGACCATTTTGTAATACTTATGCAAATGTAATAGTTCAGTCTACATTATTCTGCATCTGGTCCCTTACATTCACCATTATGTTTGTGAAATTTATCCATGTTATTGCACATAGCTGTAAAAATAGTTAATTTTTGTTTATTCTATGGCACTGTGCAGGTTATTCTATTGCTATCTATATAAGTAACATGTATGAGAATTTTCCACCTTAATTAGATTCTTCTTCTTAATAGATTAGTCTAATCCATTTTTTAGTCTAATACACGTTTTCTTTGTTTAGTGGTATATATGGACTCATTCCTGCTATCCTATTTTGTGTTTTCTATTCACTGTGATTAT
>NW_005370224.1:126626-142174 GCF_000412655.1 Myotis brandtii
CTCCTTTCTTTGTTCCTTCAGGTATTGCTCAAAGTTTTTAATCCACTAAAAGTCTCTTTCTTGGCAAAGTTAGGAAATAGTTATTATATTTTTAAAAACGTGTTTACCTGTTTTTTTTTAATCTTTATTGTTCAAAGTATTATATATACATACTAGAGTCCCGGTGCACAAAAAATCATGCACTCGGGGGTCTCTCAGCCCAGCTTGCATGCTCTCACAATCCGGGACCCCTTGGGGAGGATCCAGTCCCATTGCAGCATGGCTCGGGTACCCGGAGCCTGTGGGCCAGGGGTAGGGACCAAGATTCCCAGATCGCAGCATGGCTCTGGTTCCCCAGAGCCTGTGGGCGGGAAGGAGGGACCCAGAGACCAGTCTGATCGCAGCATGGCTCCAGTTCCCTGGGGCCCAGAGCTCCCTGTTGACACAGCACCCCAGCCGAGGCTCAGAGCTCCCTCCCACCGGGGCATGCGGGAAAGGGAGCTCTGGGCCATGGCTGGGGTACAGCGGAACTCTGGGTCTCCCATGATCGGGAGTGTGGCCGGCCTTCAAACCTGGGGCCCAGAGCTCCCTGTCTCCACCGTGCCGGCCGGGACCCAGGACTAACTCCCACCGTGCCAGCTGGGACCCTAGCCTGGTGTTCGGTCATCTGTCTGGTCGTTTAGGTTGTGATGGCCCCTGGATTTTTATACATTAGGATATAAGTTTTTTTATTCCCCCCATGGGTTATGCATATATGCATACAAGTTTTTTGGTTGATCTCTTCTCACCCACCCTCACCTTCCCTCTGAAATTCTAAATGTTTGGGGCAGACCTTTACACACTCCATATTAAAATCAAAGTCTTCAGAATGATCTTCTGATAATTCAAATATGATCATATCTTCACATACATTCACACAACACAAATACACACACATAGACACACACACATATTCTTCCTGATTAAGATTCTTCAATGACTGTCTTAATCTTTTTGGGCTGCTAGAAAAATGATCACAAACGAGGTGGTTTTAAACAACAAAAGCTTATTTCTCACATTTCTCAGTCCTGGATGCCTGACATCAGGGTGCCAGCATGTTCAGGTTCATGGTAAATGGCCTCCTCCTAGTTTACATGTGACCCCCCCTTTTATTTTTACTGTGTCCTCACATTGTGGAAAGAGAGCAAGCTAGCTCCTCAGCCCCTTCTTATAAGGGACACTAATTCCATTATGAGGTCTCCACCCTCATGGCCTAATTACTTCCAAAAGGCCCCACCTCTAAATACCATCACATTGGGATTATGGTTTCAAGGTATGAATGGGGGGGGGCAGTATGAACATTCAGTCCCTTGCAATAAATTCCCTTGGCAATTAGGCAAAAAAATTTAATACATCCAACTAGGTTGTACTTGGGCTGCTCTTTGTCAAGCTTTTAAGCCTAACTGGGCATCACTCTCTCCTTCATCTCGCTGCCCTTAAGCAATACTATATTTTTTTGTGCTAAGTCTCAATGCCTTTCCTCCCTCCATCAGGCTCCTCCACAAAGTGATCTATGAGTATAAAGTATGTTTTCATGCCCTGCTTCCCCTCTACCTCCATCCTCATTGCCCTGCTTAGTTAGCATCAATTCTTACATCAGAACTCATTGAAAGTATCAGCTCTTCAAGGCTAAGTTCCCTGACCCTCCCATCAAACATGACTCACCCAGTCTTCCTGAACATGATTATTGTTTTTTCATGAACATCTTTGCATTCAAAATCCCAGTGCCTTTCCTGGTAATGGAACTTTGAAGAAACTCAATTTGTATCAGGTAAATGAATTTATATATTTTATTGTTAGTCCTCAGGAGAAATTTAATGGCTCAATTATGGCAGCATTTTATATGTCTAGCTTAGAGCTGATGAATCTTGAAGAAAACAAAAAAGACCCAGCTTATGAAAGGTATTCAAAAGAAAGGATCTTGGGTTCTCTTGTCAAAGTCAGTTTATCCTTTTCTTATTCATCTGCAATTTTAATACAGTTATTTATCTAGTTTTCAAGTCTACAGCATTAAATTCCAAAAATTCCAGTGGGATAATTGATTATACAGATGGTCACTCTTATAGTACCAATGCTTTGGGTCCAGATAATGCAGAATAAAACTGTTATGTTACAGGAATGTTTCATACCAAAATATACCAGTATACCAAAATACTCCTGCTGCCTTAGCCCCAAATAATCACATGTTCTTCTGTTAGAGTTGTGCTTTACTTTTCTGAGCTCATCTGCAAACACTAGGAGCAATAAATTCTGTCAGTGGATAATGAAAGTTCAACATTCCCCCAGTTGGATTGAGGAACTGTAAGAGCAATAATTCTTAGCCCTGGTCCCTAGACACTATATCACTAAAAATCGCAGGGAAAATGAAAATGATTGATACATGTTTATATTCATGACACACATTCACACTAGCTGGCTAACTAGGTTGCATATTCAATTTGCTTTAAAAACCAACCAACCAACCAACCATTGTGGTTGATCATAAAATAGCATAAGAATTTGTAAACCAAAGTACAGAATCATGCATTCAAATAAGATTTAAAGTTATCAAATTGAATAGTCATCATTTAAGTCATGTTCAGTCTTTAAAAACATGACTATATTGTGTATAGTACACAAATGTACACACAGGAAAGGTTCACTCTTAAAGAAAGGCTTTGGATTCTAGTCAAAGGAGATGAACTAGGTGATCAGATTGGAGAAATATATTTGGTACAAAAATGATGTGTGCTAATGCTTTCCCACCCTTTATATGGCTTACACTCAGGTAACATTGGATCTTATGGGCTAGAACTCCTAAAATATTAATAAAATCAATAATATTAGAGTGTGTAGCATCTTCATGTGATGATTTAAAAAAAACCAACATTTTGTTTTTAGCAGATTACTTAACCTCTGGGACCAGAGTTTCTTCAGTTACAAAATCTGCTGTCAAAATGTAGGGTTGTGATAAAGAATGATTGAGATAATATGTGAATGATATTATAAACTATCTAAAGTCCTGACTTAAAAATTACTTTAGTATATATTATACTATGTAAATATATGCTAACTTTTCTCTATATATAAACTAACACATAATAAATATAATTAGTTACCTTATCCTTGGAGGATGGAGTAGAAAAAGTAAAACCAATAAAATGAGTAGGGATAAGACTCATAAAGTCAGGAATGGGAAGGATAAAGACACCAGCATTTGTATTTCCATAAGTTTAACTGAAATCTGAAAATATATTAACTTCCTGTAGGTCCTCCGAAGTATAGTATACACATATTCCAGAGTAAACGATCACTTATATTTTAAATAAGACAGCTCTATTGTACATCAATTCAAGTTGAAAATGCAGCTTTGAAGAGGTCGTCTTTAGATAACACTGTTCCCATTTGAAAAATGCTGTGATTTTGATACATAGAAGCAAAGAAAAAAAAAAGAAAGAAAAGAAAAGCATTTCTGAGGGCAATAAGGTATTTTTCCATTGCTTTGCAACCCAGTAAATTTTAAACAAATAGTCTTGACCTTTACACAATAATGATCCGTCCAAAGTAATTTATATTTCTAGGTCATAGCATATAAAAAGGAGAAACATGATGAGCATTGAGGAACCTTATATTTTAATATTAACCCCTTTCACAATTGGTGTTGCTCAGGACTGAATTCCTATGCTGCCATGGTTATGGACAGAGTTGAGCACAAACACAGGAAGAAAATACAGTTCCTCCCTGAAGTAATTTCATGGACACCAAAATGCCCTCCTGACCCTAAATATGTATTTTACCACATGCAACTCATGCAGTCTTTCATTTAATATAAAAATATCAATGCCTCCTTTTTAAATCACAAAAGTATATTAAAAAATATATGAAACACTTAACACTCTATCTATTGAACAGTACAAGGAAATGACATTTATAATAAATTTTCTAGAATTTCAGAAAGGAAAATGACCTCTCTGAGTTAGAGAAGTCTCAAAAAGCACTAGATACATAATACTGGAGCTGACCCTGCAATAACTCTAGGGTTAGTAGAGGGAAAGGGGGGGTGTTCATGGGTGTGGAGTAAGGAGTGAGCAGATGAAAGGAACAAATTCATATCAGTAGAGTTGAATGTAACGTTCTTAAATTAGGCCTACGAATAGTTCGTTTTCAGGATTAAAAACTCATTGCCTGGTTTTAATTTATGTTATTTTTCTTTACCAAAAATTCTTAATCTAGATTTGTTTGAGATACAATAAAATAAGAAGTGGGGGAAGATTATGCAATTTATGCCCCCATCTCCACCCCCACCCTCCATTCTTTTCTTATCCCACTCTGGTCCCTCTTTCATTCCACAGCCTGAGGGACTTATCTGTCTCTAGGTTTGTATTGCACTTGAGTAAGAACACCTGCTGGCACCTTTGGTTGGATTATGCGACTCTTGCCTGCCTCACTGATCTCATGCTACATCCTGCCCCACTCTATCCCTTGCTCATCATTCTCTAGTCAACATCAACTTTATGCTATGCCTTGAGCACACCAAGCTTGATGCTGACCCTGGTATAACCCACAAGTTGTTTCATCCACCCATAGACTTTTTCACCTAATTCCCTTGGCTGAATCCTTTTCATCATTCAATTATCATCTTAAATGTCTTCTCTTAAGAATCTAGCCCTCTACCTTTATACAATTTTCTGCATAATACTTATCAATATCTGCTGTTTTTCTTGGACATATATTTTGTTTCATTGTTTATTTCAGGAATGGAACTAGGATTTGTCTGTCTCAGTCCCCAGCACCCAGAATATTATTTTGGGAACACCTATTGCTTGAAAAGCAATTGATTGTTCTACCACATTTCTCACCAAATTATGTAAAGTTGAACATGTGGAAACTTCTCAAGGACAGCACAATTACCCATGCATATTTTTTTTTCTATTTAATTCTTATAAAACTTCACCACAGCCTAGAGCTCTGGTATGTGTGCCTGTGGGTGCATTATGAAATTAAAAAAAACCTAAGGTTCTTCAATTAAACTGCTAGTGTACCCATAAGAAATACAGAACCAAGCTGCCCAATGGGTATTCTTCCTTTGTGAAATAGAAATACAGCCTGTGACTTCCACTGAAACTCTAACCATTTTTAAAAGAAACACTTTTATTTTATTTTCAAGAGTTTGTGATTATTATTAATGATTCCAACCTAACAAATTGTTGCAGAGAAATGCAATAGTTTTCTTTTTAGACTATGCATGAGCTGGAAAAAAATGTCAATTAAATTGAGATGATGTGAAAGGCAGAAAAAAAACAGAACTTAATTTTCATATTATGACTGAATGTTCAAGGAATAAAAAATTTGCAAAGTTCAATCAAGTTATGAGAGGCAGCAAAAACAATGAAATATGATGGTGAGAACACAATAAGGTACCTCTTCAATTTCCTCATTCTAAAGTCATTTTTACATTAACTCTCTTCTATTGGAAGACTAAAGCTTAATTCAAGTTCAACAGCAATTGCTCATTATGAGAATTTCCCTACAAATCTGCAGTGTTTTATTCAGAGACTAGGGATGAAGGCTGTGGAGTACAAGTTTAGAGTATGATAAATATTCAATATTGATTTGTTGAAAGGTTTGGTCTAAGTAGTAATGGGAAATATTTGCTGATGCACATTTTTGACAATTAATGACACTCACAAATGGGAAACAATTCCTAAACTGCGGTGGATATGATTGTTTTCTGAAACAAATGAACAAGCCTATTTTATACTGCGTGAAACCCCTTGACAACAGCTGGGAGAGTTAATCGAGTCTGGTGGTGGGAATAAGGCAAACATGACAGAGTGGGTAAAACTGGACAATTTCCAACATGCTCATTAATCACGTGACTAATCTGAAAATGAATGCGGCATGCAAATTAAAGGTGAAAGTGACTTCCTGGTTTGGAGAGATACCAGCATGTGAAATTGTGTGGATTCTTAACACTGCATTAGGCAGGGGCCTGAGATGTGTCAATGTCATGCTTTAATTAGAATACAGTGGTAGGTGGAACATGCTTGAGAATTAAACATACATTTCCATAAAATTTAGTCTGGTTAAAATGGAATCCAGTGATGCAGAGAAGCACTTCTGAAATTGTCTTTAATAAGACTATGCAAATATTCGAACTGTTTAAAGAACTAGGGAAGGGTTCTGAGCATATTCCAGCTGCCTAATTTCTCTAAACTCCATCAATAACCAGCTTTATGTTTTCTGACACTTCTCTTTTGCTACTCCATTTATACTGAAAGTGGAAACGTTTTAACTATTTAAGGACATCTGCTTTTTCCCATCCCTGCATAGATTGTGTGAGAATGCATAAGAAAAACTCTGAAATGCAAATTCTGTTTGAACCATTTTGTCTCAAATGACCTATCCATGTAGTCAGTTAGATCCACATTAAAAAATATAGCTGACATTTTCTTGCATTTATTTTCATTCTTTGAAAACAGAAACAATATTACATTATTTAAAAAATTGTTAAATATTTTAACCAAAATTTTTACTAGTTACACATGGGGAATTGAAATGTGTTAGACTTTATTTAAAATATATTTTTATTGATTTCAGAGAGGAAGGGAGAGGAAGAGAGAGATAAATATCAATGATGAGCGAGAATCATTGATCAGCTGCCTCCTAACACCACCTCAAACCCAGTATTACCTTGTCCTTCCCTGTGTACATCACCGCCTATCAATATATCACCCAGAGTGGTATCTCACTACAATAAATGAAATATTTCACTTTCAGCCTGATTAGTAGAGACTCTGAGGGTTTCTTAACTCCTGCTTCTAAGTAAATGCAGCTATCCCATCTTCCTGCTATAGCCAAAAGGGTTTGAACAGTTTTTGTGAATACCTTACTTTGTTGACTCATATTGGGATCTTTATTTTTTTAAAATTTATTGATTGATTTTAAAGAGAGAAGAAGAGAGAGAGAGGGAGAAACATCAATTTGTTGTTCTACTTATTTATACATGCATTGGTTAATTCTTGTATTTGCCCTGACTGGGGATCAAACCCACAACCTGGAGTATTTGGTTTAACCAACCGAGCTACCTGACCAGGGCTGGGATCCTTATTAATAGAAATATGTTCAGATATTTTATAATAACCAATATTTTGAATTTAAATGTTCTCATAGTGTCCATCGTCATTAAAGAGGGGAGAAAAATAGCATCCTCAGAAAATTACATCAATCTCTAGGGAGCGATGTCCTGTCATAAACAGTCCATTTTACAACCCTGTCAAAGACCTTTTGCATACCAATGTCATTTAATCTAATCACTATCATTCTCTATTTTTAATAATCTTCCCATATAAATATGCATCATTCCATACCTTCATTAAAATCATTAATAAGAATGGAAAACACATTGTGAGAAATGACAGGGTCTATAGTAAACTACTAGAAAACTTCCTACGTACTGAAACAATTTAGTGTTTACCATTCTGGATGGAGTATTTCAAACACTTATTAATTCCTCTGACAATATTTGATCCCACCTTATGCTTCTCCATTTTGTTAACTGAGATTGCAAGTCAAACACCTATCAAACCCCATTTGCTTGCACAGTGATAGTACAAAATGCCATTCATATGTTTTGTGGAAGGACATCACTAATCAGATTTGCACTCCATTGGAGTAACTACATATTCTTTTCAAATCTAATTATATATCTTATGATTTTATTTGTTCTTTACAAATGATAGTTTATCTTTTGATTCTCAATACAATTCTCATCCTAAAGAAGAAGTAAGAAGTGAAGGAATTCTGATGTTTTTCCCATTTATCAGCATTACACACTCCTTTTGTCACCTTCTTTTGCCAATCTTAACAACTCTAAAGATTGAGAGAAATGAAATTAAAGCCTAAGTCTCTTGATAAAAAAAAATCTTCAAGGTCCCCATGGGCTAAGTACCGTGCTGTATCCAATTTCTACTCCTAAATCACTATATAATTATCTGAGCCATCTCTGTTTTTGGAACTCCTCCTTAATTTTCCAAGTTGAACTGTTTGACTCTCCATTTCTTCAATGGAAACAGCCTCTCCTGCCTCATGGATGTCTCAATACTTCCCTAGCTGAAAGTATATGGGATATGCACACTTGTATATAAATACATTACTTGCACTCTCTCTTGTCTCACAACCAGGAGCTGTGATTTTTACAATCCATGAAGTTTCTTTAACATTAGAGTTTAAAGAAACGGGATCCTCTTGTGTGTACATTATATAACATATGCTTATTAGTGTTGGATTTTTTTAAGTCCTCACCTGAGGATATGTTTTCACTGATTTTAAAGAGAGAGGAAGAGAGAGAGAGAAAGATTGATGTGAGAGAGAAACATTGATTGGTTACCTCCCATATGGGCACAACAGGGGATCAAACCCACAATCCTTTGGTGTATGGGATGATGCTTCAAACAATTGAGATACCCAACCAAGGCCAAAATATTTTTTGAATGAGTAACTGGGATACAAGTTTGACATCACCAACTGTTTCTCTTTGGCATAAAAGTGTGGAACAAAGTGATTGCTCAGACGGGTAATAACTTTAGTTTTGTTTGTTTTGTGTGGTTCTTTTTTTTTTCTTTTTGGCTTTTAAAACATTCACTCTTTTCCAAAATTCAATCATAACATTGAATATAAGAGGAAAGGGATGAGAAGAGACAGGAAAAAGAGACACACATCTGGAAGTACCTGCTGATAGCACCTAACCAAGTAGGGGGAGACAGGTGCCAGTCACACAGCCTCCAGATGTGGCAGATATCTTCTGCATTTCATGCCTGAGAAGGGAGAGAAAAACTGAAGCATAAATTATGCACTCTAAAATCAATTGGCAGCTGTGTGCCCTTGTCTTCTGCTCCACTGAGTTGCTCTGAAACACCAGGCTGTTCCCAGTGAGTGGTGGAAAGGTAAATGGGGACCAGGTGTTTGAAGGTGGCACATAGACTATAAATGAGAACTGCTGCTGTGGACAAGAAAGGAGAAAACTAAGGAGAAACATGGTGTAAAAGCCAATAAGAAGGAGGAGGGATCAGTGCTAGCTAGGTCTGGGGAAATTCTTCTCATTAAAAGAGCCAGGCTGGCAGGTGGCCAAGTTCAAGTTCTCTTTAAAATGATGTGGCAATCACTTCTCCAGGAGGATTTGAAGGTGCCCCAAAATGGAAAGAACTTGGGCATTCATCATTCACATAACCTCCAGTGGAGAGAGAGAAGTGAATTCTGAGGATACCACACTGAACCAGGTCAAAATTAAACTAGTTGCACTGATCAAGCAATTGCTGCCATTACTGCCACTGGGAATGATGTTTGCCATGCTTTACTACCCTCCCATACATTCCAGTTCCATGGCACAGGGATCCGCATATGTTTACTTTTGAATCAAGGATCTCATTGAATATATCTGCTAGGCAAGTCTTAGCTCAAAGGCCAGTAACTATTCTAACCGGTTTGGCTCAGTGGATAGAGCATAGGCCTGCGAACTGAAAGGTCCCAGGTTCGATTCCTGTCAAGGGCATGTACCTTGGTTAAGGGCACATCCCCAGTAGGGGGTATGCAGGAGGCAGCTCATCGATGTTTCTCTCTCATTGATGTTTCTAACTCTCTATCCTTCTCCTTTCCTCTCTGTAAAAAATCAATAATATATATATATATTTTTAAAAAGGCCTGTAACCTTGTAGCAAAGAAGGCTGGAAAAGGGACTGGCTGCTTCTATGTCAATCATAGGAATGTAGGGCTTAAAAGATACTGGCTGACCACTAACTGTTTTTCCTCTCATACTAAATGTGGTTTCATGAAAGATTCTGCTCTGTATTATTCATATCTAAGTATTAATATAAGTGTGGCCCAGATTTTGGAGTTATGTATTCATTCAGTTCAATTAAAAAACAGCATCTAAACTTCAAAGTAATCCTCTTTACTCATTTGATTAGTCTTTGAAAAATAACCAGCATAGCAAAAAAAAGAACAGCTTTTGGTATCTAACAGACCTAGTGTAGTCTTCCAACCACCTCTTACTCTTATTAAATTCATATTTAAATTCATATTTAAATTGGGCATAATAAAAGCACAATATGCTAATTAGACTGGACATCCTTCCAGACATCCTTCCGGATGACCTTCTGAACAAAGCCAGAGCTGCGAGGGAAGCCCAGGTCCTGGGTGCCAGAGGGAAGCCAGTGCTGGCAGCCGGGAGAAGGAAGGCCTACCCTTGCACAGATTTTGTGCATTGGGCCTAGTTGAAATATATGTAATGTCTTGTGTGACAAATAAGCTGAAAGAATTGAGCAGAGTACCAGACAGTCAGAGAAGGTAAACTGAATTTATTGACCACCTATTATATGCCTGTCAGAATGCTAGACAATGCACACACAATGAATAAGGCTCCGTGCTTTCAAATAGCTGAGACCAAATAATAATAATTATTATTATAATTAGAAGAAGAAGAAGAAGAAGAAGAAGAAGAAGAAGGAAGAGGAGGAGGAGGAGGA
The DNA here is from genome assembly GCF_000412655.1 of Myotis brandtii. Lineage (NCBI taxonomy): Eukaryota > Metazoa > Chordata > Mammalia > Chiroptera > Vespertilionidae > Myotis > Myotis brandtii. The sequence goes on from NW_005370224.1 coordinate 137,147, forward strand.
GGAGGAGGTGGAGGAAATGGCTAACATGCTTTAATAGAGCTCTGTGCAGAAGTACAGGAAGGGGATAAAGTTTCTCTCTGGGCTGATAGAGGAAGATTCCATAGGGAAGTGTGATGGTTAATTTTATGTGTCAACTTGATTGGGCCATGGAAGCCCAGGCATTTGGTCAAACATTATTCTGGGTATGTCTGTGAGGGTGTTTCTGGATGAGATTAACATTTGATAGTAGACCTAGTGAAGCAGATTGCCCTTCCTAATGTGGGTAGTCCTCATTCAATGACTTTAGAACCTGAGTAGAATAAAAAGTCTGAGTGAGAGGGAACTTTGCCTGCCTGATTGCTTAGGCTGGTACAAGGGTCCTCTTCTGCACTTGGACTGTAAATTATACCATCAGCTATCCTGGGTCTCCAGTGTCCATAGTTATGTAAGCCAATTTCTTACACTCAATCAATCAGTCAATCAATCTTACATATCAAGATGCAATTTAAATGTATAATTAATATTTTATGAAATACTGGTCCTGTTTCCCTTGTAAATTATAATTTACAATATAATTAGGTATGTCATTCATTTGTATTTTAAATTCATTTCCGGTCTTCTCCAATCAAGAAGGATTGCCCTAGCTAGTTTGGTTTAGTGGATAGAGCATTGGCCTGCAGACGAAGGGTCCTGGATTCAATTTCGGTCAAGGGCACATAGCTCAGTTGTAGGCTTGATCCCTACCCCTGGTCAGGGCTCATGTGGGAGACAACCAATTGATGTGTCTCATTGATGTTTCTCTCTCTCTGTCTCTCCCCATTGTTCCACTCTCTCTAAAAATCAGTGTAAAAATATCCTTGGGTGAGGATTTAAAAAAAAGAAGGCTGTGAAAAAAATATTCCTTTTGTATTTTGAGGCTATGGACTCAATGATTGCGATAATCAATCCTCTGTCTAGCTCTGTCTTGGCCAGTACAGTAACCCTAAACCACATGAGGCTGTGATGCACTTGCCATGTGACTTGCCCAAATTAAGATGTATTGTAAGCACAAAAAGCACAGAGGCTTTCACAACTTCATATAAGAAAAAGAATGTAAGATATTACATTAATATTTTTGTATGCTGCTCACACATTCAAATGTTATTTTAGAAAAATTTAGTTAAATAACGTGTTAAAATAATTTTTTTCCATTTTGTTTACTGCTTTAATGTGGCTACCAGAACATGTAAATTGCATATGTGGCCTATATCACATGACCATTACACAGTACTGCTACTACAGGGAGCATGGTAGGACCTGGTAACTTCTTGGAAATACAGAATCCCAGCCCCAGACTTACTGAAACAGTGGCCTTTAACAAGATCCCCAGGAGATTTTTATGTGCAGGAAAAATTGTGAAGCACTACTCTAGCCCATCACCCTAAGCATACACCCCTTTTTTTCTTCATCCATAGAGGAAATTTCATTTCTGCAACCTGATTTCTAGAGAGACTGACAAAGTGAGGATTATCCGTCTTCAAAAAAAGGCAAGCCTAGAATTCTAGATGTCATTATTCTCTGTGTCCAATTTATCTTTAGTATATACATAGGGTTCAGTTGTTAAAATGCCATGCTCAGCAAGCCTGGGACACACAACTTCATTTTATCAGGTTTGAGAAGGAATCAGCATGAAGCATTTGCTCCTGTGCATACATTGCTCTTCAGCAGGCTGCTACCAAAACCCAGGGTCCATTCTGGCCCCCAGGTGCCCTCCTGCCTCCTGCAGCTCCTCTGTTCACCTGGTCCTCCCCATCTCTGCGCCAATTTCATTTTATCAGGTTTGAGAAGGAAGCAGCATGAAGCATTTCCTCCTGTGCACACATTGCTCTTCAGCAGGCTGCTGCCAAAACCCAGGGTCCATTCTGGCCCCCAGGTGCCCTCCTGCCTCCTGCAGCTCCTCTGTTCACCTGGTCCTCCCCATCTCTGCGCCCATAGCAGTTCGCAGTGTTTTTCCCTTTCCCTTCCATTCTGCTTTTATCTTCTCTGCTGATCATCCCCTCGGGCTCTGCTTCCTGTTTCTCTCATGACAGCTAATTTTGTGCAAAAGTAATCTGAGAGTAAGGTGTTTGTGCTTGATAATAGCTTAATATTTTACCCCTCCTGTAGTTTTATTGCATTTTAATAGGGAGTGCCTGGAAATAAAATGGCTTATCTTAACTAGAGAGAATAAAACAGAAGGGGTGGAATTTGGGGCACCCAGCCAGACCAAGATATTTTGGACAAGAGGGTCCTTTGGTATCATTCTGTTTTCCATTCCTATAAACCATATTCTCAACATTGTCGGAATTCACTCAATATGAACTAAATATCTAGAAGTTGTCATGATGTGAGATAATTGATACAGGCTAGAAGACAAAATGGAAATCATTGAAAACATAGTTATGTTATGGGTTAATTTCATGCAAATATTGTGTCACCATAAAATATGAACAATTAGAGAACTGGAACTGGGTAGTTCCCCCCCCCCCCGCTTTTTTTTTATAATTGAGTAACTGAGAAAATCCCAATTTTAAAATGTTTTTAAGTAGGAAAAGTGTATTACATATATAGAAAAGTATACCAAACAATGATTTATCACAAGGATATATCTAAGTAATCTCTGTCCTGGTTAAGAAAGTATTTTCCAATAAATATTGCTTAGTCTGGATATTTATCTTTTAATTCTATATGAATGGAAATCTACAATGTATATTATTTTAGGTCTAGCTTCTTTCACGCAACATTATATTTCTAAGTTTCATCCATTTGTAGTGTGCTGTAGTTATCTAAATTTCATAGCAGAAACTATCCACTGCATGAATAATACGCTAGGTTTTTTGCAAGACTTCTATGAAATTTTTATCTATTCACCAGCCTCCAACTCCAAGTGCACTTTGTTATGCCTCCTTTGTGGCCTCATTCATGGAAAAGGGCCACATCTTATTGAATTTTATATCACTAGTACTTAATGTTATTTTTTTAGAAACATATTAGAAACCAAATAAAGATTTTATAAATATCAAAGAGTAAGTGAAAATAGCATGCTTTTTTACAAGTTGTGTGAAATTGAGCAAATTATATAACCTCTCCAAGCTTCAATTCCTCCTCTGTAAATGAAGGTGGGGATAGTTCCTTCATAGGTTTATTATGAGAATTACTAGTAAATGACGTAATGGAATGTTAAAAAAAATACATATATTTTTACCATGCCAGTACAGTGTCAGTGCTCAGTAAATGATAGTAATAAAGTTATAACTTAAAAAAGAACACACCAATCTCTTGCTCACTTTTCATTGGAAATGGCCTCCTCACCTGCTCCACCATCCTGCCTGCGGGGCGATCGATTGGGGCTGTGCTTCCTCCCAGCTCCCTTAGTGCCTGGGAGCCAGGCCGCAGCCCCGCCGCCACGCCACCGCCATGGCCGGTCGCCATCTGCGGGGGTGATCAAGCCCCCACTCACACCTGCCTTGGCCTGGCACCGCCCTCTCACCTGCTCCACCATCCCCCACAGTCCCGCTCTAGTTGGAGCCCATCAGGGCAGCAGGCCTCCACTGCTGCCCACTGCCAGCGCCCTGTTGCTGATGCCTGCCATGTTCCTCGATGCCCCCTGGTGGTCAGAGCTCATCATGGCGAGTGGTTGAACTCCTGGTCAAAGGACCACCCAAAGGGACAATGTGCATATTAGGATTTTATTATACAGGATTAGTATTTAAGAAGTCTTACCACTCCAGACAATGAAGGTATTTTCCTACAGTACCTTCTAGAAGCATTATTGTTTTACTTTGCATGTTTATATTTATAACCTGGCTAGCATTTATTTTACTATATCCTGTGAGGTAGTAGTCAAGTTCCATTATTTTTAATGTTTATGTCTGATTGACAGCCCTCTTTCTTGAAAATACTTTCTTTTTCCTGCTGCCCTGAATGCCAATTCTGCCATCTAAAAAAGGGCTCTTTAATGTATGGGTTCCCTGCTCTGTCAATTTATTTTTCTATCCTTGTGCCAATATCACATTGTCTTAATTGCTGCAAATTAAGAGTAAGCCTTGATACATAGAAGAGCTTATTGTTCTATTTTGAGATTGTCTCAACTATTTTGGACTCTTCTCATTTCCATATTAATTTAGAATTAGTTGGTGGATCTCCACTGTTCCCCCAAATCTGTTTGGAATATATTTATTGTCAATTAGGGGAAAATTAAAATCATTAAAATATTGAATCTTCTAATCCATAAACATGGCAAACACTTCCACTTATTTATATCATTTTTAATGTTTCTCATAAAGTCTTACAGCTTCTTAAGTAGTCTTGCAAAATTTTTAAAATATTCATTCTTTGAAATTTGATTTTGTTATGATAATGAATACCATTAAATATCTTCATTTCTTATCTTTTTTGTTGCTCATATATAGAAAAATTGTTTTCTGTTGATTTTGTTCCCAGAAAACTTAATATATTCATTTATTCAATTTGCTAATTTATGTCTGGAATCTTTGACATTTTATACATACCCAAAAGATATTTTCTATGAATAACATTTTCTCTTTATCAAGTTTATTCACATCAGGCATATTCTTGCCTAACTGAACAGGTTAGAACCACCAGTATAATGTGAATAAAAGTGTTTATAATGAGTATTTATTCTTATCTTGTATCTAACCTCAGAGGAAGTGATTTTAGTATTTAATGTTCATTTTGGGTTTTGTTTAAGTAACCAGTGTTAGATTCTGTGCCTATCAGAGTGTGAAGCATAGATTACACACTCAAATACCTATTGACATCATTATTGATAAATATACTGATATATTAGATTTGTATCAGTGCTGATTCAGCCATGATTTAACTTTTTGTTCCAGTGAAAGTGTCCAGTACAGTATGTTCCAAAATGCTTACACACACACACACACACACACACACACACACACACACACACAATTAAGATAATTCATTTAAGTAATTCTTTGACAATGTTCTTATATATTATTCAAGCCTTTATATTTTATTGTCCTTTAAAAATAAATGACTAATATC